>NC_142739.1:8960000-9072500 GCF_051943395.1 Hippocampus bargibanti
CATCTTCTTCTCAAACGGGAAAAGAAGTCAGTGACTGCTGACAGTCGTTGGGACTCCTGTTGTAGCTCAATATTACTTCACATATAAGGTGAACCTGCACATAAGGCGCAGGGTCATCATTTGAAGAAAATCAAGCTTTTTGGATGCGCCTTATACACTGGAAAATACGGTCCTATTTTTTTCACATTGCTTTCTAAAAAGCAGAATGCAATACAAACGTCTGGGACTGGTGGCCATTTCATCCGGGATGCGATCCATTCACCATTTACTGCCAGACAATGTGCAAAAATGTGTCCACTCCAGTGCCAGGGTTTTTGTCACTTTCAGTCAAATTGCAGGACCCCCAGAATATTGAGTTTTAGGACTACATAAGCATTCAATGCAGCGTTACAATGCAGCTTTTCTTTCATCAGAAAAAAAGTTCCTAAATTATATGGGTCTGAATGTATCTGAGCTTGAAATAAAGTCGGCTGTCCAAAATACAATACAATACATACAGATTGATTTATATAGCGCTTTAGGAACAGCTGAAGCTGTAACAAAGCACGAACATGGACAAAAGGCAAATGATGCCCCCTCATGGAAGGGAAAAAACATTGGCAGAGGTCTAACGAGCAATTCATCGGTACCCCTCGCAAGTAACACCAAAACCCAAACAGATTTGGGAATGGAGCTCCACGTCATATTTTCAAATCCCGAAAAAATTCGGAGATAGCAGTGACTGAGTTACGCTCCATTGCAACAAAAATCTGTCATTACAAAGCTATGAAGTAATCACTTTTGATTGACTTTTATTTCATTTTTGTTCCCAATGGTTTGTGTTTACAAATTTTTTTGGGTCGCCATGAGAGAGAATAAACTTCCCAATTGTGTTTTGGGTTCTTTTTCAAAATCAACCTTTCCTACTTTTTGAAGTGTGTTTTTCTTCATTTTCATTTATCTGGTTCTCTTGTTGTAAAAAGCTCATCTTCTCCACGCTAACCACAACTCGCAACCCCTAAGTGACTTTTCATGTTGCTCCTTACTTGGCCCGCACGCTTCTCCTGAGAGTCCTATGAGTCTTCCGCGGGTTTCTTATGGATGGGAGCTTAGCGGTTAGAAAGACACACAAAACTTAAATGCGCACAAACTTGCACTTAAGCGCACGTATACGTCACAACAAGAGCCGTACGACAAAGGGGAATGTCGTCAATCAATCACATGACACATTCGAGCTATGCGGTTGATTGGTCCACTTTAACTGTTCTGCACGAGACTGTGGGGGTGCTCTGTATCGGAGTGATTATTTTTTCGATTTAACAGAGCATCTATCAACAGACGGAATTTACGTTAATGAGTTCCATTTAGACAGATGAGGATTGCCATAATTTTTTTGGGCGGGGGAGTGCTAAAATGCTTAATACAGACAAAGTGTCAAAATGTGACAATCACCTCCAGTATTCACCATGAAAAAGGCATGCGGGTTTAATTACAATAAAGTCTCGTTATATCGATATCGGTTATATCGATAGTACTGCTTATTACGATACTATTTCTATGAACGCAAGGAGAAAATTTACATGCCGCAGGATCGGATATATCGATAGTCCGGTTATATCGAGATTTTTTCCAACTCCCGAGAATATCGATGTCATGATCTGGTTGGCGACCAACGGGGGGGCGCTGTCGGCCCCACCTGCACCTGCACAGGTGCTGGTGGTCCCGATCAGATTGGCGACCAACGGGTAGTGACGTCAGCCCTGCCTGCAGCCTCGCAGGTGCTGGTCGTTTTAATCACTGACACTTTAAAGGACACCTGGCACGACCATCCGGTGTCGGTTCATTGTTTGCTGCATGTTTGTTGCATGCTTTGTCTGCAATGTGTATGCAGTGCATGTGTTTGTTTAACCTTGGCGGACTTTTACTTTTGGTTTTCTTTTGATACTTTGTATTTTTTTCTGTTCAGTTGATTTTGATGTTTTACATTTTGTTCCTGCTGACCTTTAATTTAATACAATGTGTCAAACACAACCTCCTGCTCCCTCCTGCCTGCTTTTTGGGATCCGCACCCGCCATCACCACCTTGCAAAACGTGACAATCGATATAACGAGACTTTACTGTATTATTATTTTCATTTCCTGCATTGCTCATCACCAGCAGTGTGTATGAGGTTTAATTAAGTGTGTGCCTGTAGGACTTTGTGTGTGTGTGTGTGTGTGTGTGTGTGTGTGTGTGTGTGTGTGTGTGTGTGTGTGTGTGTGTGTGTGTGTGTGTGTGTGTGCGTGTGTGTGTGTGTGTGTGTGTGTGTGTGTGTGTGTGTGTGTGTGTGTGTGTGTGTGTGTGTGTGTGTGTGTGTGTGTGTGTGTATAAAGTGGGCCAGTCTGTAAGGATGCTAATTAAGATGCAGGAGGCCTCTGTTCGCTGGATTCCACGGACCAGATGGAGAGCCCGGTTCACCAACAGAAGCGTGTTTGTCCGCAGTTCGAGACGAGTTTGCCTCAAAGAGCGCTTCCCTCGTCTCCTTTTGCCGTTATGTGACCTCACTGTTACTTCTACGGGGAATCACACAGTTTTGCAAGCTTTCCGCGCGTGTGCACAAAACATACACACGCTCACACACGCGAGACAAAGAGAGTGCCTCTCACATGTCAACTTGACATAACCCCGTGGGGACACCTGTGCCAATGTGGGTTGCCATAGAAATGTATTCCTCCCTGTCAATCACACCCACACAGACAGACAAACACATGTACTCACACACACACACATCCACAAACAGGAGCGTTAGCAGAGCAAAAGTGGTTTTCGAGCCTCACATTCTAATCCCGCCTAAATTGAAGGAAAAACCGAATAGGTTTTGACCCAAAAAATATTTTCTGGTATGACAGTATAGACAAAAAGCCTTGGCAAATATATGCAAAATTTACTCCTCTAAACACATGCAAATTTATGAAATAAGCATTCAGGAGTGCCTTTTTTCATGCTCTCCAACTTGTGCAGTTACTAACTAACATTCCTGAATTTATTCTGGAATTGAAAATATGCCAAAGAGCGCCATTGCTGAATTTGTTCGGGTTTTGTTTTTACTTGCTTGGGTGACGATCAAGCGCTGGCCAGACCACCCGCATTGTTTTCCCTTCCACAAGGGGGCAGCATTTCCCTTTTTTCCATGTTAGCGCTTCGTTCCAGCTCCAGCTGTTATTAAAGCGTTATATTAATCTGTCCTACCATCAATCCTACCAATCTTGCGATTGGCTGGCAACCAATTCAGGGTGTCCCCCGCCTCGTGCCCGAAGACAGCTGAGATAGGCTCCAGCAACCCCCGCGACCCTAATGAGGAATAAGCGGTACGGAAAATGAGATGAGATCAATCTGTATATATGTATTGCATTTTATTTGGTACAGCCGCCCCCATTTCAAGCTCAAATATCTCCAGACCCATATAACTTAGGAATTAACTTTTTTTCTGATGAAAGAAGAGAGTCTAAGGTTTCTTACGCCACATTGAATGTGTATGTAGTCCTAAAACTCAATATTCTGTGGGTCCTGCAATTTGTGTCAAAATGACAAGAACCCTGCACATCGTCTGGCAGTGAATGAGTTAACTAAAAAATAAAGGCTGCTGGCTTTCAGCAGAAATTTACAATAAAACTAACACTTCAAACCAAAGCAATTGAATATTGTGTGGTTAAACACTCAAATTGAAGATACACCAGATACGTCCAACTCAGTGAGCCATTTAGTAGTCACAGATTTCCTCATCGTACAATTTACATTCACACATAATTGTTGGATTGCTAGTTTTGAAATCAGAAGTCAGGAATAGTGGGGATAAAGAAAATATGCTTATGAATATTGTTATTGTGTCTGATGTTGTACGTTGGTCCAACCGTTTGAGTCCTTTGCAGCGTTGGGACCAATGTTCTAACCATGTCACCGATTTGTTACACTGTCTGTTTGTGTTTTGTATCGTTAGCATGAAGCTAAACAAACTATCTTGAGGCAAAACGATTTTTTGTTTTAAATATGTGTCCAGTTCTCTTGGTTTTAGGTTTAGTTTGACAGTGATGTTCACCTGGGAGTATTGCTCAAAGCTTGACGCTTCTTTTTGGCTCATTCATTCAGTATCTCCGAAAAAAAAAAAAGTTGCTTGTTATGAAATAGGCTGTGTTCTCTTCCTGTATACTGTTCAAACCTATTTGGGGGAATCGTGAGGGTTCACGGTTCTAATAAACACATGAATCTTTGATCAACAAAATGAAAATGAATTGGCATTAGCTTACTTCCTTTCTGGGATGTCTTTGATTTATTTCCTGTCATTCTGTCACCCCCGCACACATACGTCCTCTTTCCGCCTCGAAGTGGCATCTTGTCTTCCTTCCCTTTGCTAATTGATGCTCCTCCGGTGAGGCAGCATGATTCTTTTCCTTCTTCGTCTATTTCTACAGTTCCTTCACGCCGAATAACATCAAGTAGCAGTCGGTTCGCGTCTGTTCCGATCTCTCCCCTCCTCCTCCCCCAAATGTTGAGAGTGCCGGTGTGACACAAACACGAGTACCCAAACGTGTACACGTCGACGTTAAAATCCTTTGTAGCATCTTTCACCGCTTTGCGCTTATTTGGTTTAAACTGATGTGAAGGTTTGTCATGATGAATTTCGGCAAAGTTCAGACTCTGAGCTGGGCTTTTTTTTCTCTCAACAGAGGTTGTGAAAGGTAACTATCACATAGCCAAGACGTAACAACTACAGACCCAACACAATGTCATCATAGATCTACACAAAACCAAAATAGGCCACAACAGCAACGACTTTAAAAACATCTAGTTAACTTTACTCCTTTCTTTCTTTCTTTCTTTCTTTCTTTCTTTCTTTCTTTCTTTCTTTCTTTCTTTCTTTCTTTCTTTCTTTCTTTCTTTCTTTCTTTCTTTCTTTCTTTCTTTCTTTCTTTCTTTCTTTCTTTCTTTCTTTCTTTCTTTCTTTCCTTCCTACTGACCTGAGAATATGTATAATATTCTAATATTACATGAACAGTGACTACTAGAAGTTTTCACATACTCACTTGGTTTATTTAATGCACAGGTGTCAAACTCAGGGCCCAGGGGCTAAATCTTGCCCGCCACATCATTTTATATGGCCCGCGAAAGCAAATAAAACATATCCACTTCAATGATACTTGTGAAAATTTCTACAGAAATTTAAAATTGTAATATTTAATAAATACTGGAGTTATTGGTAGCATTTTCTTGTGACTTAATCTCTCATGATAGTAGTTTAGACAACATTTGAATAAACCATTATTGTTATATCATTTATGTATTTATTTATATCGATGAGAAGGTTTCTTCAGCCGTCATCTGTACAATTTTGAACGTTTCGGACGTTTCGCCTCCTATCCAAGAGGCTTCGTCAGCGAACTAAAGTCTGACTGGTCGTATCGGCCAGTATACGACGTATACGACCAGTCAGACTTTAGTTCGATGGACCACTCCTGTACGACTGAGAGCTTACACAGACGTATTTATTTATATCAAACCCGACTTATTTAAAATCACATTCTCTGTATAGTTTTATCTCTTGTGCTTATTTATAATTTTATCTGTGGTTTTATTTATGTCCCTAGTTTGTGATTGAAAAGTGTCCGAGAGACCTTTATAATGCGCTTATAAATAAAATATATTAGAATTAATATTATTATTTTCTTCATTTCTTTATTTCTGTTTTTCTTTGTGACTATTTATGTATTAACTTGTTTAGTTATTTGTTTGTTTGTTTATGATATATTTATTTATTTGTGTGTTTATGTATCTGTTTGTTTTTTTATGTATTTATTCAGTTTTCTACACATTTATGTATTTATTTATTTATTCATGTATTTATTTAGATTTATCTGTGTCTATTTATTTATTTGTTTGTTTATTTAGTTTATCTATATTTTTCATCTGTTTGTTTTTCTATGTATTTATCTCATTTTCTACACATTTATTTATGTATTTATTTATTTATTTACGAGTTTATTTATTTATTCACTAGTTTATTTATTTATTTGTTTATTTATGATTACTATCATTTATTTATTTATGTATTTATTTACTAGTTTATTTATGTACTTGTTCATTTACTATTACTATTATTTATTTACTTGTTTATTCATTTACGTATTTATTTATTTCTAATTTTTTAATTTTTTTATTTGTTTATTTATTTGTTGTCATTTCAACGGCTCTCCGGGGGAAATGATCATCAAAATGTGGCTCATGACAAAAGTGACTTTGCATCCCCCTCCCCCTGCTCCCCTGATTGAGACATGGCTGTGGAGCCCTTTCCTGCCACACGGGCAAGAAGGACTCGTCTGTCCACAATGGTTCATACACTTGTACTGTCTAGGCTGCCCTTACTCAAAAAAAGGCACCTCTGCCTGGATTCAATGACACACAGAATGCCGAAGATAAGCAAGCGAGAGGTCATAATGATCTCATCTAACAGACTGACACACAGTAAGGTTATCTTGTTCACACTCAGTCAGGTGAATTTGTGGCTAATGAGCAGTGCTTCACGGTCGACTCACATTCAGATCTGGCCCCGAAACTCCTTTCCCCACAAATTCATTGAACCTCAAACTCATTTTGCTACGGGAAGCAACTTCGGCGGGCATCATGACTCCCGCCAAATTCCTATTCATGAGCTCTTTGGCGTGCGGAGGCCGGTCCCACCCCTCAGGGTTTGGTTTTGCGCTTTCCGCTTTTTGCCGTCACCTCGCCGCATGAAAAATGCAATGGACACCAAGTGACAAAAGAGCGACGGAAAGCGGCCTCGCATCCTAACAATCCTTATGACAGCGCTCCTTTCGTGTCAGACAAGAGTCAAGTTAACATGCGCGAAAGCGCAAACGTGTGCGTCCCTGCGGTCAGCGCCGGGCTTTTTAACATGCGTCTTACGGTACGCTCCAGCAAACTGCCTTCGTGTGCATCCGTTTGACTTTGTTCAGGCGTCCACGCTGAATGAATCTTGGCAAGTGAGAGGGAACGGTCGCTTTACCTTTTTTTTGCCACTAATGCGCTGGCTAATTGCTATCGATCTCGATCATCCACCTGCCCTACTTTTCTCCTCTTCCTTTTCACCAACTTTTTCCCCTCAAACCCTTTTCAATCCATTCTCCTCTGCACCTCCTTCCACCTGCTCTTTCTCTCACCTCCTTGGTCGTCATCAGTTCTAAAGCTGTCAGGTCGCGTTGATGTTGATTGTGATAATGGGCCACGTTCCATTTCGCAGCTGGAGGGGTACAGCGTATGTAAAACAAGACCACTTTAAATAGACGCCATTATTCTGCATTTAACCAGCCAGGAGTGACAAGCATGCAGGCAGAGGAGGACGTGAGGAGCGGTTCATCGTCACCTCTTCTTCAGCTTCACCGAACAAAGGTTTTTTTGCAGTGTTGTAGTTTTGTTGAAAATGGTGGTTTTTAAGTTCAAACCTGATCTGTTCATTTTAACAGAGTGCACACTTTACCCCTCAGCCCACCCTCCTCGATTACAAGGCCATATTCTTACTTAAAAAGCATTTATACTTAAACCGTATGTGTCAAACTCAAGGTCCGGGGGCCAGATCTCGTCCACCACATCATTTGTTAACTTCCATGGTGCTTCCTGAAATGTACACAAAAATGTAAAATGATCATTAAGAGACATAGCAAGAATTTTCTTATCACCAATGGCAGTAACTTAAACAATAGTTGAATCATAACTGCCCCCCCAAAGGGAAACAGTGACTAAAATTTGGCCCACAACAGTAATGAATTTGACACTCCTTTGAACAGAATCTTGCCATGCTTTTCTGTTAAAATATTTTTGTTTGAAGGTCTGTAAAGTGAAATGAAATGTCGATTTGATCCAAAATAGAGAAGGGGGTTGTTTAAAACAACATTTTTATCAACTTAAAAAACACATATCAAATAACCTCTCTGATGTATACAGAAAATGGTTTGAATTCATTAACTCATTCACTGCCAGAGGATATGCAAAATGTGTCCACTCCAGTGCCAGGGTTTTTGTCATTTTCACTGAAATTGCAGGACCCACAGTATATTGAGTTTTAGGACGACAAAAACATTCAATTCACCATACGAAACCTTCGATTTTCTTCTTTTATTCAACTAAGCGCTACATGGACAAAAGGCAAATGCTGCCCCCTCGTGCAAGGAAAAAAAATATTGCCAGAGGTCTGAGCAGCTCTTTATCTAAGCCCCCCCCCCCCCCCCCCCCCCCCCCCCCCCCCCCCCCACGAAAGAAAGTAAAACCAAAACCCGAACAAATTTGGGAATGGAGCTCCACGTCCCACTTTTTAATTCCCCAATAAATTCGGGAATGGCAGCGAATTAGTTAACAGGGATTTTAAGGCGCGTATATTTTTGTATTTTTTGTGGGTGTTTTTGTTTCAAGTGAGCTGGGGAAAAAAGAATGAATAGTTCAAATGGCTCCATTATTTTGTGTGCAGTTTTTTAAAGGTATTACTTTTCATTCGGATCAAATGATATAAGTTAATAAATTTAACTGTCGCAAATTAGTCTTTTGTTTATTTTTTTAAGTTGGCCCAAAGTCAATTTTTTTTCTGTGTTCCTCCGACACAGTTTGTTGGCAGACGTTGACACCAAATTGTTGTTTTCCAGTCTTCTCGACAAATCCTTTCATGGGAAAAAAAAGAAGCACACAACTCAAGAGTTTCAAAACAAAACCTGTCTTTTTTTGTCGGTAAAGTCATAAAAAAGGGGGTAGCTGTTGCTTCCCGGGGAAAACAGCATGCAGATAAAAGGCGCGATATGAGCTCATTGACTAATGTCAGCATGTCCCCTTGGGGCCTGCGGAGACATCTGCTTTCATGATGCCAAGTGAACAGAGTGCGGCACTAGCTAGTTTAGCTACAAAGTGGGGCGGCGTAACAACAGCTAATGAAGGTCACAAAACAACAGCTCCAACACAAAACAACGGATGAATTTGACAAGTTGACGGCGTGATACGGTAGAAATGACGAATGCACAGCCTTGTCTCGTGAGCAAACTAACTGAACAAAAATACTGAAAAAAGCCAATTTGACGCAAGCTAAATCCATTAGCCATCACTGCATTGCTATGGCTAGTAACCTGCTCCTGTGATACAACAAAGGCAGCGTATCGGTCGCATAAAAGTAGCCAAAGCAAAAAATGACATTTTCTAGTTAGCTGTTAACAAAAAGTTAATATCATGCTATCTAAACAAATTAGAATCAGAAAACCTTTTTGGATTGGTTTGGATTTGCCTTTATTAGTCTTGCAGTGGAGAAATATACATTTCACAGCAGCAAAGTGATGAAAGAAATGAAAGTGGAAAAACAAAATACATGAACTGCTGGAAAGGCAGCCACTCTCGCGGCACTGTCTTGAAGTCAAAAGTACAAAAAAAAAAAACCTAAAGAACAAATAAGATGACAAAACCAAGACAATATGACAACACAAAGACACACAAATGGCGCCAAAGTCCCGACGCTATGTTGAGCTCACTACAGAAACGTTTGTCGCTCGTCTGGATTTTACTGAAGGGAAAAATTACGACTTTTTCAAATTTACAATAGAAATGTATTTTTTCATGCTTTATGAAATATATTTTATTTCATGCCTGTCAACCTTTGCTATTAGCTGCCCTTCTAAATGATTACAATTCCCGTATAAAAGTTGTATGTAGTACGCCGTATATTATTTGAAATGATAAAAAAATCATGAACACAAGCGGAAATGCAGACATCTTCCCGCGCATGTTATGCTTTTATCAATTCTACTGTACACAACACAATATATATATATATATATATATATATATATATATATATATATATATATATATATATATATGTGTGTGTGTGTGTGTGTGTGTGTGTGTGTGTGTGTGTGTGTGTGTGTGTGTGCATGCAGTAATGAAAGATGTGAGCTCTGCTACACCGATAGCGCTCAAGTATGACAAAACACGGAAGCTGGTCACGTGACTGGGGGATCTTTAATATGGCATGTAATTTTCTCCTTTTTTAATGATTACAGGTATTTCTTTTCTAAAATTCAACCAATGCAAAATCCTTTCGCTTCAGCAGACAAAACCATAAACATTGTTGCAAAAAAATGATTGCATTCATATACAGTACATAACACTGCAACACAAACTGCATCGTTTACATTACTAAAAAAATCTTCCATCTTCTTCTGCTTCCCCTTTTCACCTTTTAACACAAAAGATTCAATATTGTTTAAGATTTCTAAACAATGTGATGCATTTTCTCTCGACTCTTAAGTAATATTGTAATTCCATAACACTTTGCAACGCTTGTGTCTTCGTTGGAATAGGTGTGTATGCAGTTGGTTCTTCATCCTCATCATCCTAGGAATCTTCTGGGGTATTTTTGGCTTGAATTTCTGCTGCGAGGTCACAATTCTTACGTTTCCCCATGGCTGAAATTGGCGTCGACGATGCTATTGCAGCTCTGCTACACAGAGCAAGACACGAAAACTGGTCACGTGACCAACATTGTTACCGATACAGATTTTGATAATGGTGGTACTGTATTGAAATCCTTAAGCAAATATCGACTTAGCTTAAACTGCTTTTGTATCGATATAAGTAGACCAAATTGGCTGGCGGGAGATGAAAAGGGCACCGTAGTAACCGGATTATCGTAATAACCAGGTATCGTACTAAAGTGTCCTTGAGAGTTTTGAAAGGCGCTTCGAAATGAAATGGATTATTATTATTAAACGGAACTGAGAGAGAGAGAGTGAGAGAGAGAGAGTCAATTGAGGATTACTTTTGCTTGTTTGACTTTACTGTTTAGCCTTTACTGGACAAAAGGCTGCTTATCAAATTAAAAGAAGAGATTTACAATACATAGTGGCGATTAACGGCACCATTGTCATTGGCTACTACCAGCAGTTGAGACGAACAATTAAAAAAAATATTCCCGTATAAAAGTTGTAGTACGCCATACATTATTTGAAATGATAAAAAAAACAGAATACAGAGAAAGCGAATACGTTGACAGGCATGTTATTTCATTACTTTACTCATAACATCAAAATATTCCTATTGGGATTTCATAAAATGACTTCACTCTTGATCTTTTAAAATCAGACTGACTGAAAAAAACAAAAGTAGAAAAACTCCTATCTCAATCCACAGCTGCTCCAATTATAATTTCAAACAATTTTGTGTAATTCGGGACTAAATGCACCTCAGTAGTAGTCACACTATATTTTCCATTTTCCAGCAATGACTTCCACCAGGCTTCTGACAGGCTCCAGTAACCTGTTGGTTCAATGTCACAGCACGAGTTGATATGTGACTGAATGTCTCTCTCTCTCTCTCTCTCTCTCTCTCTCTCTCTCTCTCTCTCTCTCTCTCTCTCTCTCTCTCTCTCTCTCTCTCTCTCTCTCTCTCTCTCTCTCTCTCTCTCTCTCTCTCTCTCTCTCTCTCTCTCTCTCTCTCTCTCTCTCTCTCTCTCTCTCTCTCTCTCTCTCTCTCCCTCTCCCTCACCTGCAGGTGACGAGTGGTACCTGTGCCGGTTGACTCTGAACTCACTCAGTCAGGCCCACCTGCAGTGGACCATGTTCCCGGCTCCCTATCTGGCGGCCGTAGGTCCTGACGCCGCCCCCGGATCTGTGGTCTACCGCTTGTCATCACGGCAACGTGACGGTAGCCTCGGACAACCTCAGTTCATCCTATTGGACGGTGAGCAATCGTACTTCAAATCAAATTGCATTTTTTTTTTGTCGGGCTCCTGATTGAGTTTTTGTTAAAGACAAAAACACAAAATGGTCTCATACACACAAACATGCATGTTTGGTTAACCCATTCACTGCCATTCCGGAATTTATTCTGGATTTGAAAATATGACGGAGAGCACCATTCCCTAAATTTGTTTGGGTTTTGGTTTTTCTTGCTGGGGTGCCGATAACACGTTGGCCAGACCTCTGGCAATGTTTTTTCCCTTCCACGAGGGGGCAGCATTTCCCTTTTTTCCATGTTAGCATTTTGTTCCAGCTTCAGCTGTTGTTAAAGCGCTATATTAACCAATATGTATGTACTGTATTGCATTGTATTTTGGGCAGCCACCCTTGTTTCAAGCTCATATAACTCCAGACCCATATAATTTACGAATTAACTATAATTAATAGTATAATAATACTACTATACTATACTATACTATACTATACTATACTATACTATACTATAATAATACTATAACCACCCTCATTTTAAGCTCATATAACTCCAGACCCATATAATTTACGAATTACCTGTTTTTTTTCTGATGAAAGAAGAGAGTCTAAGGTTTTTTACGCTGCATTGAATGTAGTCCTAAAATTCAATATTCTGTGGGTTCTGCAATTTGAGTGAATATGACAAAAACCCTGGCACTGCAGTGGACACATTTTTACACGTTTCGAAGTGAATGAGTTAAGGAAGGTGATTATTACTGGGTTTATAGTAAATAAGTCTTTATTTTGTCTTGTTACATGCAAAAATAGTGCATAAAATTGATTGATTTTTACTTATTTGAAACTGCCTATTTCATGAATTAATTTGACGGTGCTTAATAGAATTTAAAACGTATATTTGTATATTTTAATCAAATAATTTGGTGATTTATTATTCATATAGAGGCCGGGGACTGCAAATTTTCCCATAGTGGGACGATTAAAGGTTTTCTAATTCTGATTCTGAAAAATGATATAGATATAGAAATGACATTACTGGCATTGACTGTGACTTGACTCAATTTGCGAATGAAATCAGACTTGGCTTTAAAAAAATGATTGATTTTTTTTGGGCAATTAAATGAATTCATTGAAAATTGAATAATCATATTTTTTTTGCTCTAAATCGACCATTGAATTTGCCTTTTTGAACATGGCAAATTTGGTCAAATTTAACCCCAAATTACCCCAAAAATTAGTTCGTTATTATAATACATATTCAAGGGACATCTCATCTCATCTCATTTTAAATAAAAAAAAATCAAATACCACACGTTTTCCTCTTACATAGTAAGCAATGCACCTTTATTTTCTGTAAAATATTGCCATGTTCTGGTTAGCCCATTAATGCTACTAGTGCATGAGTGGTAACACTGCAGACGTTCTTTTTTTGTGAATTGCTTCACTTTAGCCCCTGAAGTCCAGGAATCATGGTGGTCTTTAAGGAACAAAAAGCAAGTCAAACTCATGACCCAAACAGGAAGTAACTCGCATACAAGTGCAAAGAGTTTTGTTGTTGTTGTTTGTTTAAATATGTTACTCCCTGGGATATCTTTGTGCATGGATGTTGGAGTATGTTAGCCTTTGCTGGACAAAAGGCTGCTTATCAAATTAAAAGAAGAGATTTACAATTGAAATATTTCTGTCTTAAATCAAATGAATATGAATGGTCGTCTAAATTTAATAGCCTTATAGTTCACGTGGCATTAAATTCTGATGTATATGTAAATTTGACAGTTTATATTTATGCTTATACATAAATGACATGTGTACATGCAAATAAAAATGTATATGTATTACCTGTCATGTGAATTTGCATGCGGCAAACCTGCTTTAGCTCGGAGCGCCGCA
Source organism: Hippocampus bargibanti (assembly GCF_051943395.1). Classification (NCBI taxonomy): domain Eukaryota; kingdom Metazoa; phylum Chordata; class Actinopteri; order Syngnathiformes; family Syngnathidae; genus Hippocampus; species Hippocampus bargibanti. The sequence goes on from NC_142739.1 coordinate 8,973,600, forward strand.
GATTTAACTAAATAAAAAGTGACTTGTTGAATTTCAATTAGCATCAAGAAACAAGAGAGAAAGAGGGAAAAAATGGCTGTTTAATGGCAACCCCTTTCTCCCTCTCTCCACCCACCACCCATGCTAAACGCTCCCCTGAGGGCCCGAGCGAGCTCCCACATTGGGGAATAATAGGAGTGTCTACGGGGAGGCGGCGAGGTGGGCGGATGGACGCCGGTGGCTGTGGATTTTTTTTTAAGCCAAAAAAGATATTTTAAGAGTTGATTTATGTTTTAAACTGCATCCCCTTTGGCATAACGTGATGACACGCAAATCATCCCTTAATTTGACCCATGTTTTGCCACTGTGGAATTAAGTGAGATTAAGTCACATTTTATTCTTTTTATGCAGTCAACACGTTGTTAGGTACAACATTTCATGTGAGCCAAAACAGGAACTCTCGACCACAAAAAGAAGAATGCTCACTTTTCAGCTCACGATCTGAAGCATAGTGGCCAATATGTTACAAACAGATCCCAGTTCGATGTCGTGTACATATACAGATTTACCTTTAATTACTAGTCTCTTGTTACAAAAGAAATTTCAATATGCAAAAGGTAAAAATACAGTATGGTAGAGAGAACATGGAGAGAAAAAACAATGAGGATGCAGTTCTTGATTAACTCATTCACTGCCTGACGTGCAAAAATGTGTCCACTCCAGTGCCAGGGTTTTTGTCATATTCACTCAAATTGCAGGACCCACAGAATATTGAGTTTTTGGACTACATAAACATTCAATGCAGCGTAAGAAACATTATTTAATCAGAAAAAAAAAACAATTCCTAAATTATATGGATCTGGAGTTATATAAGCTTGAAATGAGGACGGCTGTCCAAAATCCAATGCAATATATACATATTGATTTATATAGCGCTTTAACAACAACTAAAGCTATAACAAAGCGCTAACATGGACAAAAGGCAAATGTTGCCGACTCCTGTAAGGAAAAAAAAATTGGCAGGGAAAAACCAAAACCCCCAAAAATTTGAAAATGGCGTCACATTTTCAATTCCCGAATAAATTTGGGAATGGCAGTGAATGAGTTAAATCACCATGATTTTTATTCTTTCTTTGTTCTGTTCGCCAATCTGCTTCTAACACATATTTGCTACATATTTTGGTGTATTTTTATGCTTTTGAAAATATTTCTGTCTGAATTTTGGAGGGGGCTTGGAACGGATTAGGGCATTTACATGGAAAACATGTCTTGACTGGCAACATTTTCTAGTTTCGAATTTTCTTCCAGAATCAATTAATTTTGTAAGTAGAAGTACCACTGTAGTTGTAACAAGCAAACAAAGAAATAGCGTTGATCAGCACTTTTAGTTGTTCTAATTTAGTACTGAGTGAATTTTGGTCGGGCTTGTGTTACGGACCCCTGAAATATCTACTGCGCATGTCTACCCGAATACCCAATCCTCCACAGCAGTGATGCTAAGCAGCATTATTGTAGCAGCAGGATGAAATGATTGACAGGTGGGATGCAGCTGTGACCAGTGGATGCCCTCTGGTCAACAGCTGAGTATCCCACTTCCATTTTTTTCCCTCTCTCTCATCATCATTTGTTCCTCTTTAACCTTGGGCTTTTTGAAAAACTTTATGAGCATTTCTGCTTTCAAAGTAAAAATGAAACGAGATTATTTAGTTTTTTTCATGATATTCTGCCTTTTTTCAAGAAAGTTATACATTTGTATTTTTATATGGTAGGACTATTGTAAGTGTAGTCTACGTTGTTATGCTAAAATCGACTTTGATCCAACATTATATATTTATTTGTTTTTAGCAACGGGTAATTCATCAAATACAGTCCATAAGAATGTATAGATAATACAAAATGCATTTCTCTCTCCGGTTGTCAGGCGGTATGGACTGCTTCGAAGTGGACCGACGCTCAGGTGAAATCAGGACCACTGGGCGCCCCTTGACCCCCAGCTATGAATACCATCTGCGGGTTCAAGCGGTGGATGCCGATGGTGGCAAAGGTCCGGCGGCCACCGTGTCAGTTCTCGCCGGATTCCGCCCGCCGCAGTTCACCGACGCTACCTATCAGCTCAACGTGGCTGAAAACGTGGCCGTCGGACAGCTGTGAGTGTCAGCCGTTATTCTACGTCTGTTGCTTCATTTGAATCACAACGTCATCCATGTTGCGTCTTTGAAACAAATAATTTGATATATGATAATTACATTGAAGCCTTGTTTGTCTTGGCAATAGCGTTTATTATAACACTGACATTTACATGCAATTAAATTTACATAAAATAATCAGGAAATGGCATGGACAGGCTAACGGAAATGAACATGGCTGTCGTCGCTACGCTAAGTGTCGCATGAATGCAACTCAAACACACTTGGCGCAATGCTAACATACAGTATCATGCAAAACACGACAAGTACGCAGCACAAAACATGAATATTACAGTCAATGAGCAATGCATTGTGGGACTTGTAGTACTCACTACACATGTAATGCATTTACATGTGTCATGGAGGAGTAGATGGATGAATGGATGGGTGTGGGGATGGATGGAGGCATGAGATAGGAGGAAGAGGAGTACGAGGAGGAGGCTAGAGTTTGGGGGCTGGATGGCAGATGAAGAGGACCCAGATGCAAGAGTGTGTGTGGCCCCAGGCTAAGAGTTTGAAAGTGTGGCAAATTCAAATATTTATTAAAAGAGAGGTCTGGAAAAACATGAAGGGATGTGTGTGCGTTTGTGTGTGTATTTGTGTGTGTGTGTGTGTGTGCGTGTATATGTGTTTGTTGTGCGTGTGTGTGTGTGTGTGTGTGTGTGTGTGTGTGTGTGTGTGTGTGTGTGTGTGTGTGTGTGTGTGTGCGTGTGTGCGTGTGTGTGTGTGTGTGTTTGTCCCTTTGGGCTTCTGGCGCAAAGCACATTGTGTTAATAATATCCAAGTGTCCATGCCACCCTGTGAGTCTTGTGGTTGGGGGGCATGTATGTGTGTGTGTGTGTGTGTGCGTGTGTGTGTGTGTGTGTGTGTGTGTGTGTGTGTGTGTGTGTGTGTGTGTGTGTACGTGTGTGTGTGTGTGTGTGTGTGTGTGTGTGTTGTGTGTGTGTGTGCGTGTGTGTGTGTGTGTAGTTCCTTGGTCAGCCTGGCTCGCATGAAAAAAGCCATTTTGAGCCTGGCTCATTTAAATCAAAAGCAACTACATTTCCCATAATGCCTTGTAAAAAAAGTAATGAAAATGTGATGAAACTGTTCAGCTCAACTTTGATTTTGAAGGCAAGGTGTGAGTACCAATCGTGGAAGATGAGCCACCTCTCGTGATGCGCGAAAGAATGACAGCCCCATGTACAGTTCAGTTGTATTTAACTATTCAGATCAATTCATTTGGAATTATTCAATTGTTTTTTTCGATTTATGTCAATATGATTTTTTAATCAAACTGAAATGCAATACAATATATTTTAAGAAAACCCTTATTTTTTGTCTGATTTTTTTGGGGACTCTCCTATATTTAAGCACGGTTGCAGTGGCACATTTTGCAATCTTGGATCATTCCCATTTTGGATCCTACGATGCAACTGTTTTCCCCCCAGACAAGACAATTGAGAACAGATTGTCATTTGAAATTACAATCACCAGAGTTAAACTACAAAAACATCCAGTATCCCTCAATCACCTTTTAAATAATCAATGAGGTGATTTTGTTATTTGTTGGAAAGACATCAACCACAGAGGATATTTTATCTGTTCTTGCTGCTGTGTGAAAACAACTACGCATGACTCCAAACTGTATTTGTGTGGCCAGTGTGGGTGCAGTCCAGGCCATGTCTTTCCAGAAGAAGATGCTGGCCTACTTGCTGCAGTCCAATCCTGGCAATCTGTTCAGCGTCAACCAGGGGAGCGGCGCCCTCAGCCTAACCCGCACCGTCGACTATGAGAATGGACTCAATGTGCACACGCTGCAAGTCCGAGCCTCTGAGCCCGATACTGGTCTCAGCGGCATGTGTGAGGTAAGGAGGGTGGCGGAGGGGAATCAACAAACGACGTATGACAGGTCACTTCGTTAGGAACACTCACATACATTGATTACGATGAGCTCCAAATCAAAAGATAAACAATTGTCAATGGAGAGAAACAAATGAACTCATTCACTGCCATTCCCAAATTGAAAATATGACCTAGAGCGCCATTCCCGAACTTTTTTTCTTGCGAGGGTGACGATAAAGCGCTGCTCAGACCTCTGGCAATGTTTTTTTTTCCTTCCACGAAGGGGCAGCATTTCCCTTTTGTCCATGTTAGCGCTTTGTTCCAGCTTCAGCTGTTGTTAAAGCGCTATATACATCAATATGTATGTATTCCATTGTATTTTAGAGAGAAACCCACTGACGAACCGGGAGCATACGTGTATGTAAAACCCAATCTCTGAGAAGGATTGTATTTTTTTTAGTATTTATATTGTTTATTTTTGTAGCAAGTGGAACTTAAGTGTTTTCATTGCCAAACTTGCTTTCACTGACGACTGCTTTGCTCCCGAGTGCAGCTGCTGAATCAGTTTGTTAATGCAACGCTTCAGTTTGCTGCTTGTGCCGCTCATCGCGCACCCCCGCTGCCATCGCTCTCGTTTCCGTCGGGGCGCTTGATGAAAAGTCAGCACATCAAAGCTGGGTTCACAAGCTCAGTGATCAGACGCCATCGCCGTCACATCAGCACTTAGACGCGCGCTCTTATGATACACACAGACTCTCATATGAACACACACTGATACACACACTTGTGTAAATGTGCAAAAACCTAGCTGACTCCCTGTGGTAAATTCTGAAGATGTCATAGCTATTCACGTTGTCACATACACACACACACTCATACAAATACACACACACACACACACACACACACACACACACACACACACACACACACCTGGAGGTGTCCATTATCACCTTCCCTGCTGTCCAAAAGTTGTTAAGTGCTACCAGTAAAAATGGCTACCAGTAGCCCCTAAAGGCTTTGGCTACTCTATTAGCTTGGGTGGCTAATCCACTTCAAGGGTGTGTGCGTGTCTGTGTGTGTGCACTCCCTGCTTCTCCATAACACTATTTATAGTGTCCCTCACTGTAGCATCTATAGGTTGCATAGCCTTCAGCCTCAAAAGACATTTTAGAAGAAATGTCACCCGGCACAAATCATTGTGAATCGACTGCAATGAAAAAATATATACGATCCTCTTTCAGATGGTTTACTGAACATCATTTGGAAATAATTCACACTTTGATTGACATGACAAATTGTTTACATGACTTGATAGGTGCTGTTTGTTTTGCTTGAAACAAAAATGGTACTGATGTGCCGTGTTCCCCCGCTCTACCACATCATTTTAAGAGATTGTTTATTGTTTTTTTTTTCGGTATTGCAAGAAAGTCAGAATTTAGAGTTGCACATTTTCAATGTTGTACGGCAACATCTTGGGCGTTACTGGGGTCTACTGGACAATCCATTCAGCGTATTCACTGCCAGACGATGTTCACCAGTGCCAGGGTTTTGGTCATTTTCACTGAAGTTGCAGGACCCACAAAATATTGTGTTTTAGGACTACAAAAACATTCAATGCAGTGTAAGAAACCTTAGACTGTCTTCTTTCATCAGAAAAAAAAAGTTTATTTTGAGCTTACTTGGCTCTAGAGTTGTCTGCATTGAAAGTGGGGGCGGCTGTACAAAGGGAAAATGCTGCCCCCTAGTGGGAGTCTAAAGCATTGCCAAAGGTGTGACCGAAGTTTCAAACGCACCCTCCCCCCATCAAAAACAAAACCCGAACAAATTTGGAAATGGTGCTCCACGACGTGCATTTCAATTTCCGAATAAATTTGGGAATGGCAGTGAATGAGTTAAGAAGAAGAAGAGGCAGAGTAGATTCCCAACTAAACTCTTGGGATAGAACCAGAGAGCGTACGGACAACTGCACGAGCTCCAATGGTTCACAATGTTTGCTGCAGTGAGTCAGGAGTGATTATTTTTCCTGATTTTATTTCTAAATAGAACAGGAAGTTTCTAAATACAATTGATAAAACGTTCCCTCCTACAGGTCGTTGTCTACATAACAGATGAAAACGACTGCACACCGGAGTTCTTGCACTCCATTTATACGCGGGACAACGTTCCTGAGAATGTCGCCCCCGGAACCTCACTACTCCAAGGTAATTTTGCACCAAAGAACATTCCATGTCACTGGCTCTTTTGGGCAGCTTTAAACTCTGATAATATTCTCAGTTTTGGCCCGGGACTGCGACTCTGGTGTCAACTCGGAGCTCTCCTACTCAGTCCATGGCGATGACTTTGATATAACATCTACGGGCGTGGTCAGCGCCGCCCGCCGGCTGGATTACGAACGGCCCAATCATGTCTATGAGTTCCTAGTGGTCGCCGTGGATGCCGGAAGCCCGCCCCGCACCGGCACCGCCTCCATACGCGTCCGGGTGGCCAACACTAACGACGAGATGCCTGTCTTCTCGCAGACGGTGTATGACGAACTCTCTCATTTTCTAGTAAAAGCAGTAAAAGAGGCTATCTGTTAGCATAAATGACTGCTGCTAAAGAAAAAAATATTGTTGTCAAAAAGCAGATAGGCTGTCTTCCACATTAACAGATGAAACTAGCCAATAGGTAAAATTGGAACAAACTGATACCAGATTGATCAGAATGAAGCAGTCCAAAATAAAATGTTAAGCTGTCTTTTACCAGAGAGGTAATAGTCATAGACCACCCGTAAAAAAAGAAATTAAGGTAGCTATTACCAGATTAGTATTTGGGAGCCTTTTACTGAGCGTGTTGCTTGTTCTGTAGCCACAAAGGGACATAAGTCTTCTTGTGGCGGTCCCAAGCCCGGATAAATACAGAGGGTTGTGTCAGGAAGGGCATCCGACGTAAAAGCTGGGCCAAAACAAACATGCGTATCATACCTCTGAAGATGGAGGTTACTGATTCGCTGTGGCGACCCCGTGAAGGGAAAGGCCGAAAGGAAAAGAGGATTACCAGATTAGTAGAAGAAAAGCGGCTAGGCTCTCTGCTACGACATTAACAGAAGAAGCTAGCCAACAAAGGCAAAGAAGAAGAAGCTGATACCAGATTGATAGTAATGGAGGAGTCTTGGCTAAAAATGCTAGGCTAGCTGTTACCAGAGAGGTACTAGTTAACAATAGGTTGTCGAGCAAGAAATTAGGCTAGCTATCATCACATTAGTAGAAGAAAAGCAGCGAGTCCCTGCTCCCACATTTACAGAAAAGCTTGCCAACAAATAGAAAAAGAAAAAGCTGACACCAGATTGATAGTAATAGAAGATTATAGGGCAAAACTGTTAGACTATTTGTTACCATTAAGGCAGTCGGCAAAGATTGGTAATCTGTAATAAAATTATCTGAAACAGAACAATAAGCAAAGCTATGTTATCCTCACTTTTCCTCAACTGAAATTATTTTCAGATACAAGACGTTCTTGAGTGAGGATGCGGGGCCAGACACCCTGGTTGCCATCGTCCATGCCAACGACCCTGATGGTGATAGCGTCTCGTATGCTATCACTGGCGGCAATGAGGACAGTAATTTCCTATTGGACAACCAGAAAGGTGAACAACACATTTTTGTTTGGGTTTGAGTACCAAGTAGTGAAAAGATACATCAACAGAGATTAGTATGACATGCTGGCATCGAGGTATCATATCATTGTTAGACAAATTATGATGATACAGTTGATGAATACGGTCTGTGTTCTAATGAGTTTAAATACATTTGGAGCATGTGAGATGGGGCATAACCAATCATTCACTCATTTATTTATTCTAAATAGTTAGGCTACATCTCAGATTGTCATTTATCGCAGCTACGTCAAGCAATGTATCCCCGTTCAATGTCTTCAGTTAACGATATTACTGTCGCCTCACGTCTTGCCATAAACAGTTAGCTAATGCCCCTAGGTAATAATTTAAAAAATGGTCTTCCTCATTAAGTCTACATATTAGAACTTCTCTAAAATCATTTTTCAAGAAGCAAATAAAAGAAACAATAAACTGTAGCCCTATATTTAATTCATTCCAATTATTTTGTCACTGTTTTACGTTAATAATGAAAACTCTGTCATTTATATGAGAAACACAAAATCGTGTTGCCGCTGGTTCTCCCCAAATAGTCAGGATGTTGTTTGTTAGCGTGCATTAGCATAACAACATGCAACTGTGACAGAAACATCAACGTGCACTCACACACACAGACGCACACACGCACGCAAGTACATCAGTTGTTGCCGCGGCAACCAGCATACTGGGGACAATGCGAGTGAGTCCCCAAACTGACGTGCACGTACAAAATGTGAATACACCCATAATTATTCATTGATATTCAGCGGTGTTGCTCATGTTTATCTGTTTGTGTGTTTTGCACCTAATCTTCCAACATGCACTCCTCTGCCACGCGCACACACATGCACGCACAGGCACACACTCATACACACATACAAACTCATGCATTACACACAGCAAAGTGCTAAGCACATCAATGGCTACAATGGTGTTTTATTGTTACTCACACAAGGCAAGATAGCCTTTGGCTTGCTGGGATGTTGGACTCTGTCAAGTGTGTAGTCAGTATATTCATGTAAATGCGCTCCCCGGCTTTCTGGCAAAGCCGCTTATGTGTTAGTTTGTTTGCTGTGTTGCTGTGCTAATGCCCTCCTGATTGTTTGCACATGAAAACGTGGCATTGATTTTTCAACATCACAGATGAATTTGCCACCTATGCCGAACGTTGACGCTCACTGATATTCCTTCTTTGAAGGTAGGGGTCATTGTTAGGGTTTAGAAGATGGACTCGGGTCAAGAGTCTGTGTTATGTTTTTTGTTTTGGTTTTTATATTAAAGGTTTAGGGTCGTGTTAGTTTTGCCATTATTATTTCGATTTGAAGTTAACATTTTTGGGTCATATTCCAATTAGGAAAAGGTTAAGCCCTAACCTATGCCTGAAACACACCATATTTTAATGATCATATCATCAGCAAGCTAAATGGAAGCCTAATATTGAACCTGCACATTGAAATCAGGTGTGTGACAACCATACGAGTTGGAAAACAGGATTGTGGCCCTCTAGGACTGGGATTGCCCATCTCTGGGTTAAGGGTCAGGGTAGTTTTAAGATTAGAATAGGTTTGGGGTTCCGACCAAATTGAGTTTTAAGGTTTCAATTCGGGTTTTGGTGAGTGGTTAGGGTGGAGATTAGGTTAGGATTGGGGTTTAAGACAGGGGTTATGGTTTGAAACTAGTTCTATACTTTTGATTTATAGTTGGGGGGCTAAATTTAGAGTTGGGATCAAGTTGTAGGAATTTAGGTAGGGTTCTTTTTTTCAACTAGGGTATATGTGAGGGTGAAGTGTCTGCGTGAGGGTATAGTGGATGTGTTAATAACAGGTATAGGGTTATGCATATTGGTATATCGTATTTCTTTGCAGTACAATCTGTATTTCCTGTTTCAAGGCATTATTAAACTACGTCGGAGCCCTCCACCTCGACTCAAAGGTCCTCAGTACGTCCTCACGATCACCGCCACCGATGACAATGCATCTGGCGGTCTGTACCCACTCAGCAGCTCAGCTCAGGTCATCGTGGGAATCAACGACATCAACAACAACAAGCCCGTGTTCCAGGAGGTGACAAACATTTCAATACTGTCTCAACTTTTTCAAGATTCAAAATAATCTGATGGTTGCAATTTTTTTTTGTAGTGTCAGAACTACAGTTTGAAAGCCGCCGTTCTGGAGAATCAGCCCCCCGGGACCTTTGTGTTGAAGGTCCAGGCCCAGGATGCTGACATGGGGGTGAACGGAGAAGTCAAGTACGGCATCATGCACAGGGATGGGGTGTCGTCTGGATTTGACATCCATTCAGACACTGGTTGGTATTGGCACCTGTGGTATCCGACTGCAATGCACTTGACTTTCAAGGTTTGGAAAATAATAATCAGATCTTAAAAAGAACTCTGTAATGTATGGGGAACCAGTGAAGGGATGCCGGAGTTGAAGTTATGTGCTCCCTCTTCCAAGTACCAGTGAAGGATGAGCAGCAGAATTCTGGATCAACTTGAGACGCCTTCTGGGGGATTGTACGGCACTTTGTTTCCAGCAGCAGTTGTTTTAAAGTGCTCTATAAATGCAGTTGAGTTGAGAGTCGAGGTGTCAATCAATCACACCCAAGTGGCCCCTGGACTTCCCAGTGCCACAACCCTTGAGTGGTCTTAAAAACATCTCGTCTGGTGTATTGATTGGACAAGTAATTCATGTCAGGCTTTCTATAGACCGCCACTTGAGGGTAGAATAAAAATGATGGAGCAATTAAAAGAATGTAATACCCTCATATGTGGCCAAGGTGAGTTATCACAAATGTACAAATGTGAAAACAATTGTATCATGAAGTCACTTTATTTACATTGGTGATGGTCATTTATGGCTTGATGGAATGGCGTTGGAGGTCGAAGGTCAAACGAAATTGCTGTTTGGAAAGAGAGGCGCATTACATGACGAATGTAATTAAAGAAATAAACTGTGCTGTAAAATAATGTATTATTTACCTTTTTGATGGTCGTTGATGACTAATGGAAGGAGAGTTACCTTCCATAAGGACTGTTGGTAACTTAACCTCTGGTGCTGTTCGGTCGTGTGCTTCCCCCGAAGATCACTTCGCTAGCTGTGGTGGGTGTGTATTATGAAAATAGTGCTTATTATAAGGTTTAATTTTCATAAATTTGACGTTTGTAAGACAAAAAGTTTGTAAGTTGAGGTCTCACTGTATGTGTGTATTTAATAAGCATTATGATACAACGACTTAAACGTGTCTTTTCACTACCAACTTATTTGGTTTCTTTGTAATGCCAGGCGTGATCACAACGGCGGCGAGTTTCGACCGGGAACGTCAGCGCGAGTTCACAGTGTCGGTAACTGCCACCGACCAAGCCGAGGAGCCGCTCATTGGCATCTGCCAGATCACCGTCCTCGTCGCTGACCAGAATGACAACGACCCCAAATTCGAGAACAGCCGCTACCAGTGTGAGTGTTTGTTTAGCTACTTAGCATTAGCATCAACTGCTACTTACAACACATGTTAAAAAAAATGTAAGGTGATAGTATATACATTTATACATGGGTCTCAAGACAAATTGGGAGTTAAAAACAAAGGTTCTCAAATCTTCACCAACTGAAGGTGTTTATCTGAATGTCAGTTCACGATATTTCCGATAGAACTCTTTACTCGGCCAAACTTGTACCCGGCTATTCATGGCGCATATCTGTTACCAGGCTCATTCATATTCAGAGTTAACTCAAGCTCACAGTTTCGGCGCTGGTTTTCGCGGCGTGTCTGCCGTTGGATTTGTTTCTGTCGGGATCAGGTGAAGTTTGTCAGTCGGCTGTTAGCCGTCAATCTGCATCGGCGTCAGGCCGGGAGGCGGGCGGGGATGAAGGAGAGATGAAGAAGCTCTTCAGGCCTCTGTGTCTTTGTTTGTTTGTGATGTGTGTGTTTTGATAAGTGGCGCGTCACAAGTCGTCCTCGTCACATTAGCGAAGGAGGACCTCATGAACTATTTAGCGCACACGTTTGAACGGTTCTGGCATGTGGGTGCGCGTGCGTGTGAGTGTATTTTAGAATTCATTGTCATACAGTAAAATCAATGTTTGATGTGTTCTTTCCAATTATTGGAATGAACACATCAAACACATCACAGAAAGCAAAGGACGTTCGCCATGGTGTCCTTTTTCAAAATAAGGTATTGTATCTGGGTTGATGGCTCAGTTTGGCGTTTTATGACATTTTTGGGGCGTTCTTAGAATTTGAAATTTAAACCTGGTGATAGTTTCACACACAGAATTAGGATTTCAGAGTAAACACGGGTGTTCGGGCTTCAAGTTTGGGTTTTAAACCTAATCTAGGGTTTCAGACAAGGTTGAGGTTGCAAATTTGGCTCGAAATTAGGGTTTCATGCTCGGGATAGATTTCAACCAAGGAGTAAAGGTTTGAAGATGTCATTGAGGTTTCAAAATACTGTAAATAGTTTTATTTTTGGCCTGGATTAAGTTTTTCAGCAAGTATTAGACTTTTCATTTAAGGATTCATAATACGGTTGGAGTTTCAAACATGTTTTACGGTTTCAAGTTTGGGATTTTAAGTCAGGTTAGGATTTCAAATAAATAAGCAAGGTTTCAATAAAACATTTCGGGTTTCAAAGTGGGGCTTTAAGCAGTGTTTGAAATAGCGTCTGCCCGGTGGCCCGGGGCGTACAACTTTTACGTCGGGCATACAACTTTCAAAACGTCTCAGCCTGGATGGCCGACAACTTCTTCAAGGAATAAAAGCAATTTTTTTTCAAATTAACGATTTGTTTTATTCAAAACCGAAAAAGCCACATACAAAACTCTACGGCCATATGGACTCCACTTTCTCAGTGACAACACAATCCAGACGGTGCATTGTACACCATGACGACAAACGACAACTGGAGCAAAATGTTCAACAAGAGATATTTACCATAAATTAGGCAAGGGAGTATTTGTGGTTGGTACTTGCTTAATTTTAAAAAACCCTTAAACTTCGCAACCATTTTTTTTTTTGGCGACTCGCCATCTTTATGTGTTTTAAGTTGTGAAAAATCGGGCAGGCAACTTTATGGCCGGGCCGGAAACTTTTCAGAGTTGTCTGCCTGGGTGTCCACTAACTTTTTGTCATGAGTTTCAGACACTGCTTTAAGTCACGGCTTCCTTCTAGGTTTTTAAACCCTAGGGTGGGTGTCAAAGAGTTAAGGTTTCCAAGTGTAATTTTAAATTAGAATCAGGATATGAAATTAAGGTTTCAAATTAGTGTTTGAGTTGAAAACAATGGTTTTGGGTGTTGTGTTTCAAAATAATGTTCGGGTATCACATAAAGGTTTCAAATCACAGTTGGTGTTTCAAACGTGGCGTGATGCCGTAAACTCAGAATCAGCAATTCGAAAATGTCTTTGTTTGTGTGATGAGCGTTGACATTTGCTATTACGTCAGCAGGAACTCTTCAAGATTTCCATAAAAGCCCAAATGTCAGCTTTTGACTTTACAGCACAAGGCAGAACAAAGCCGACACAATACTGCTTACCGCGTTATTTTACACAACTGCTGTCATTACGGTGACATCAAACATCTTTCTCAGACTTCCTGCGAGAGGACACGGCCGTGGGGACGAGCTTCCTGCGGGCGGCAGCGCACGATGACGACCAGGGCACCAACGCGGCTATCGCATATTCGCTGTCCCCGCAGAGGCCAGCGTATCTTCACATCAACCCCAGCACGGGATGGATTTACGTCAATCAGCCCATCTCGCAGGTGAGGGGACCCATTTGTTGACGGGCTTGTGATGCTCAATTTCAGCTGTGAGTTTTTTCATGAGTGATGTGATTGAGTGATGTGAAGTGAGTGAGTGAGTGAGTGAGTGAGTGAGTGAGTGAGTGAGTGAGTGAGTGAGTGAGTGAGTGAGTGAGTGAGTGAGTGAGTGAGTGAGTGAGTGAGTGAGTGAGTGAGTGAGTGAAGTGTGAAGTGAGTGATGAGTCGTGAGTGAGTCGGGTGAGTCGAGTGAGTTATCGTGAGTGAGTGATGAGTGAAGTGTGATTGAGTGAGTGATGTGATGAGTGAGTGAGTTTTTTCATGAGTGATGTGATTAGTTTTCTCAGCATTCAAGGGGGCCAAAAACTGCCAAACAGCAAAGTGAAGTGCTTGTGTTTGTCTCTGTGTGTTCTGTGATTTCCTAGCAATTTGCTCAGGGTGTCCCTCACCTACTCAATGACATCTGGGCTAGACTCCAACACCCATGTTGCCCATGTGAGAATAAAGCGGGTCAGAAAATGGTTAGATGGACAAAACGAACTCAATTTTAACATTATTCAGGTGCTATGTTTGTCCGAACCAGACTGAGATGGAAATTGCAAAAAAAATCATCGTAACATTGTAATGCATTGTTTTTTTGATGTTTTTAACTCATTTACTGACAGACATGTGCAAAAATGTATCCAGGGTTTTTGTCATTTTCACTCTCAAATTGCTGGACCGACAGAATATTGAGTTTTAGGACTACATAAACATTCAATGTGGTGTAAGAAATGTTAGACTCTTCTTTCATCAGAAAAAAAAAAGAGTTAATTCCTAAGTTATTTGGGTCTAGAGTTATCTGCATTGAAAGTGGGTGCGGCTGTACAAAAGGCAAATGCTACAATCTCGTGAAAGGAAAAAAACATTGCCAGAGGTCTGACCATCTATTTATCGGCACCCCGCTCAAGAAAAAACTAAATCCAAACAATTTTGGGAATGGTGCTTATCTTGCCATTCCCAAATCAATTTGAGAATGGCAATGAATGAGTTAAAAAAAACACTTAATATAATCCTGAAAAAAATGTTCTATTTCCTCCTGTCAGACGTCCAAAATCAACCAACAGATTGTGGCATCCGACGGCGGCAATCGCAGCAGCTCCGTGGAACTCAGCGTCATCATCACCAATGTCCACAACCAGCCGCCACACTGGGAGCAGCCAGAGTACTGGGTCACTGTGCCCGAGAACACCGTCAGGGACGCCAAGATCCTGGTAAGTACGACTTAAACGCTCTCACTCACAGTACATCAGGAGGACAGACATTAGATCGAGACAAAAAATGGCATCGTGCAAGGAATAATTCAACTTTTGTCATGTCACAAAAGTAATAAAGAGCAGATGGAAACGATTTTGATGATCTGTTATATACAAGATGTAAAATGCAATAGTGATGAGAACAAAAGTACACTTCTCTCTTCACACAAAATATTTTTCTTCTTTGATGAACTTCGGTAGCGCTCACGAGGATGATTTATCGTTTTGGGATTGAAATCATTATCACAAACATTGCGGTTTTGTGATTGTCAAAGCTGTTGTTTTTTTTTTTCTTCTTTGCTCTCCGCTCGAGTGCTAATCACACGCCAGAGGAGCGCTAGATTTAAATTTAGCCATCCTGTTAATTACACCGCTAACGAGGTAGAGAGGCAGTCTGTCATGTTGTGTTAACTTTTTTTTCTTAACAGCATATGTGCTGAGATTATTTTTAAAACTTCACAAAAGTTGAATCATCTCCACCAAAACTTTCGATGGATCACAACATGTTTTGAAACGATATGGACGCAATTAAGTTTCCACTTGCAATGTCGAACTAAACATCAAACAAAAGTAAGACTGTTTTTAAAACAAGAACACAACTACTTCATATTGTTATGATATATCATACTAAAAAGAAAGAGTGCCAACAACTACCGATAACAATGTTCTTCTCTTGGAAAAAGACTCCATCAGTAGAAAAAGACGCTAGAGCGCAGCGGAGTCAGGACGAATAGGGCAGCAGCAAAATATTGTTTTACACCACCGTTCTTTCAACTATTAAAAAATAGATTTTATTCTTTGTTTCATTCTGCAGTATGTACAGTTTTGCCTTGTGTTAAAAAAAAAAGCTGACTACATTGTACTTCCCGGATTTCACCTACCGCGGGCTATTTTTGGAACGTATCTCCCGCGATAAACGAGGGTTCACTGTACTTCATCATCTTTCCCATCTTTTCCAAAAAGTTTCCTGTTGCGATCTCAAAACAAATGTAATCCTTTCCCTTTTATATATGTCACAGATGATGTCGAACCATGTTTTGATGGTAGGTGTTTCAGGTAACCTTACTGCAAGACTTAGAATCTGAAATAAATATTTGGTAATATTAGAAACATTTACTGATGTGATGGCACCAAGGTATAAGGACTCAAATGTAAATTGGATGTCCATCTGAAAAACTCAATGTAAAATTTCATGTACCTCCCTCCAAAATGGTACCAAGGATGTACAGTCCCAAAATATGTGACGCATCCAATTCTAATTAGGTGTGACCTAACTGAATCTCCTTCTTTCGGCCCTCAGACGGTTAAGGCCACATCTCCGCTGGGTGACCCACGGGTCACCTACAACCTGGAGGAGGGTCAGGTTCCCGAGACCAACATGCCAGTGCGCTTCTACATAAAACCAAACCGCGCCGGCGGCTCAGCGTCAATCCTTGTGGCCGAGAATTTGGACTACGAGACCACGCGCTTCTTCGCGCTCAGGGTTCGAGTCCAAAATGTTGCCGCTGTGCCGCTCGCCTCCTTCGCCACCGTTTACGTTAACGTCACAGGTAAGGGACCTGGGATGAATTCGCCACTGAAGATGGTTTGGCTTTTTTTTTTTAGGTTGTTTGTTATGTTTATTATCCCCAGATTCTTTGTTCATTCATCGCTTCAAGAAATTAAATATTCACGCATGATTTCAACACTATGGATACGCGTAATTAACTATGCAAGAAAAAATTATATAGTATGCAAATAAATAATTGTGAGACAGGTCAATATGTTTATATTTAATTGACGAATAATTTCATAAAATACAGTATTTGACTAGTATTTGATTATCATCCTCAAAATTGGGAAGTGAATAAAACAATACACTTTTTTAGTTAGAATCAACAGTAATTTTATTGCCAAAATACAATGAGAATAAATTTAAGCCCATTTTTAATGATAAAAATAGGTGTCTTTATATTTTTATATTTGTATTTACTTATTATTCCCCAATTATTTCCGATTTATTGTCATAATTACATAATGTCATTTCAATTCAGAAACGATTTTTCATCAAATATATTGAAACTCATTTTGTTGTACGTGTATTATTAAATAAAAACCTTGTTTTTTAATAATCACTATTTCAATATTGTGCATTTATATATATTTTCATTTCACCACATTGTCAATAATACATGTTTTGAATAGGTTAAATTCAAAAATATTATCTTTAATTTGATTTTTTTATTAAATATGAAATAAATTAAATATTAAAACAATAGCAATTTTAAAATGAAATAAGAATTCAGTCTTATAATTAATCACAGAATGATATATTTAAAAAAAAACCATTACAGGACACTTGATTATTTTGCCGAAATAACCTCTGTCGCGATATATTGTCTCTACAGACGTGAATGACAACGTTCCTTTCTTCCTGTCGTCGACATACGAGGCCACGGTTCCTGAGGGCGCCCAAGTGGGCACGTCGGTGGCTCAGGTGTCAGCCATCGACTTGGATTCAGGCCTTCACGGGATGGTCAGTACCTCCCTTTTGGATTGGATTGGATGAGCCTTTCTTAGTCTCGCAGTGGAGAAATTTACATTTCACAGCAGCAAAGTGATGAAAGTAAGAGGAGTGGAAACGAAGTAGAAAAACAACATACATGAGCTGCTGTAAAGGCATCCACTCTCCAGGCATCTTGAAGTAAAAGAAGTTACACAACACAGACAGTCATTCAATCTTAAGCACTTTCTTCACCATCTATGTCGCATGAAGCAGTTCTAGATGAAAGAGGAGATGTCCAGAGTGTCCTTTTCACCAGTGGATCAGGGACGTCATGGTGAAATGCGCACGTCTGCTACAAGCTAAATTTTGAAAGCAAACACGAAGCTGTGGCATCCATTCACAAAAAGAAACTGCCTCACATTTCCTGTCCCACGTAAATCCGCTTCAATTCCAAACCGCGACAGTTCCACATAAGCATTGGCGCTACACTGACGCGCTTTTCTTCTCATCACGGGCACCTCAAGCCATGCATCTATCCATCCGAAGACTGTCTAACAGCACCAACCTTTCCGCTGAACAACGCGGAGCTGTGAAAATGCAGCCCATTACTGACACAAAAAAGCATAATCGCCCCAGAGTTGTCCAGCGATGACAGTCAAATGGCATTGACATTCCTCCCAAATCAAAAACATTGCTGGCATTTTGTGGCACCGACATTCCATTATGTCAAAATCACTTTCTGGTTATTCTGGAGTAAAAACTGAGTGAATGATTCTGAATCCAGCCGTGTTTTTTTCTTGGTCTCGTCCAGGTACACTATACGATCTTGAAGGATGAGAGTGGAGACTCTGGGTTGTTCGACATCGATCCGATGAGCGGCATCATCACCACGCGGGCCTCCTTTGACCGAGAACAAAAAGCCTCCTACCTTATTGAGGTCCAGTCGCAGGACGGTTCTGAATCAGCAAGACCGGGACAGCAGGGACAGCCCAACACCGGTAGCCATCCCAGCACTAAAATAGAACAAACACAGAACGAACACATGACTCCTTTTCTCACCCTCTTAGACACATCCTACGTCAGGATCTTTGTAGCAGACGTCAACGACAACGCTCCGACATTCCCACGCTCGGTGTATGAGGTGAGCGTAGAAGAGGACAAGGAGGTGGGCTTCGTCGTCATCACCGTCACAGCCAACGACCACGATGAAGGTCAGTCACGGCTGAAGAAAACCCAACACGGTATCCAAGTCTTGTCACAGTTGAGCAACATTAGCACGTCCACTGGGTTGGAACGCCATAAAATGCAAAGTTAACTCATTCACTGCCCTTCCTGAATTGATTCTGGAATTGAAAATATGACGTAGAGCGCCATTCCCAAATTTGTTCGGATTTTCGGGTTTCTTGTTGGGGTGCCGATAAAGCGCTGATCAGACCTCTGGCAATTGTTTTTCGCTTCCACGAGGGGGCAGCATTTCCTTTTTTCCATGTTAGCGTTTTGTTTCAGCTTTAGGTGTTGTTAAAGCGCTATATACGGTAAACCAATATGTATGTATAGCATTCCGTCTGTGTAAGCTCTCAGTCATACAGGAGTGGTCCATCGATTGAGGCCACTCGCAGGGATAACACTAGTGGGCCTCAATCTGCAGTACATATGCACCTAAAAGCTCACAACCACTCATTTGACGACAATGAGGTTAAAATGATGCCGAAACAAAATAGATGGTTTGAAGGGGGAGTAAAAGAAGCTATTTTCATAGAGCAGCAAACCCCTTCACTAAATCGCCATGGTGGGGTGAGGTTCAATTTGAATCGTTCCTACAACCGACTTCTTAGGCAACATAGGCTTACTTATGCTGAGGAGGTGATCAAATGGGACAATCAGGCCAGTCGTCGGCCCCATACTCAGGCAAGACAATAGAAGTAATCAGTGTAGCCGCAGGGAGTAGTCCTCTGCTCCCCCCAACCTGAGAGCAGGGACCAATCATAGCAGAGTCGGGCCCTGCCACGTCTGGACAGTAGGGATATATAGGGTCAAAACTACCCGCAAAAGATTTTGGTTTGTTGACGAAGCCTCTTGGATAAGAAGCGAAACGTCCGACACCTTCAAAGAAGTACAGACGACGGCTGAAAAATACCTTCTCATCCCTGTATTGCATTGTATTTTGGACAGCCACCCTCATTTCAAGCTCATATAACTCCATAACCATATAATTTAGGAATTAACTTTTTTTTCTGATGAATGTTTTTGTCGTCTCAAAACTCAATATTCTGTGGATCCTGGAATTTGAGTGATAATGACAAAAAACACATTTTTTGCGCTTCGTCTGGCAGTGAATGAGTTAATGAATATTTTCTCAAAACAATCAAGGTTATCAGTTTGAACATTAAATTTGTCTTGCCTTTATATTTTGAGTACGTGGCTAGCACATGATAGAACCAAATATACATCACAATCCCCCTACGAAAGCAACATTTACACATACGTATTCCAATTTAGACTGAGATTTTGATGCTCACAGACCCACAAGTTCCCTCCACAAGTTATCTCTCGCACCACTCCACACCTCCCCCCCTGCCGGCAATCTCCTCCCCTTCGTTAGTGAGCACCACCACGTTCCCCAGAGCAGCTAGTTTTGATGTTTTTGTTTGCCTTGGTCCCTCGCTTGTCTTCCTCTTCCGCTCTCCATCAGTAAGCAGCGGGAGGCCGCAAATCAACAAAACAGAGCTTCTTCTCCTTTTTTTTTGTATCGTCATGACGACAGAAGACGCTTGGTGACACCCGGCAGCCTCCGAGGGCTTGGCTTGTTTTCATTTTGTTTTTGCACCATTCGACTGCTCCGTAGCTCCCGTGCGAGACGCTCAAACTCCAGTGAAGCGTTTGCGTCCATTCCCGATGGACTTGATAAGGTGCACAGTCTCATGTGAACACCATTTATTGAATGGTTCAAGCAAAGCGAAAGCATGACACCTCAAAAGCATTTTCCAAGCGAATAGCGAACGGCATTCAAAGGGAAACGGAAAGAACAAAAGTGAATTGTGGAGAATTATTAAAAGAATGTACGTCTGAAGAAGACGGCTGAAGAAACCTTCTCATCGATAAAAGAATGTACATAAAAATTGAAAGCATTTCCAAGAAAAAGAATAAAAAGTACTTTAAAGTGAAGTAAATAAATAAAATGTCTCTTTCCAAAATGACTGACACCGAAATGAATTTTAGAGTTGAAAAGATGAATCAAAGTTTTTTTTTTATTTAATTTAAGGATTTCAAAGCATTTAGACACTTAGGGCTGACTTCACTTGTCTTGGCAGCTTATAGAGCGTAGCATAACAGCTAAATGCTTCTTCGCCATGTTTGCTTTGAGAGCTGTGCTCCATCAATTGACCCGAGTCCACAGATCTCAGAATCCTTCCTAGTTTCTATTCAATTAGCCTTTCGTTAATTTAATCAGGACCTGACCATTAAACGATTTATGAACCAGAACTTTGAATTTACGCAGCGGATTCGGGGCCAGTGTAAAGCATTCCCGACATTGACTCATGAATTCACCTCATCATCTCAACATAGTACATCATGAAAAAAAAACACCATAGGTACAATAAAGGGCCAATCTTCCTAAAACAACATCCATTTACCATTACCCCTTTATAGAGCCAACATAGGCCCATCCCAAAACCAACATGGACCAAAAAAGGGGCAAATAAATAAATAAATAAATAAATTTATTAATTAATTAGCTAATTCACTGTCAGACATGTGCAAATATGTGTCCACTCCAGTGCCAGGGTTTTTGTCATTGTCACTCGAATTCCAGGACCAAAAGAACATTGAGTTTTAGCACTAACTAAACATTCAATGCAGCGTAAGAAACCTTTGACTCTCTTCTTTCATCAGAAAAAAAATATACAGTAAAGTCTCGTTATATCGATATCGGATATATCGATAGTCCCGGTTATATCGATACTATTTCTATGCACGCACGGAGAAAATTACATGCAAACAGGGTCGGATATATCGATAGTCCCGGTTATATCGATATTTTTTCGGACTCCCTTGAATATCGATATAACGAGACTTTACTGTATTTCTTAAATTATATGGGTCTAGAGTTATTTGAGCTTGAAATGAGAGTGGCTGTCCAAAATACAATGCAATACGTACATATTGGTTTATATAGCGAATTAACAACAGCTGAAGCTGGAACAATGTGATGTGGAAACAAAGGGAACATTGAAAAAAACATTGCCAGACGTCTGGCCAGCGCTTTATTGGCCTCCAAGCAAGAAAAAACAAAGTAATTCAGGAATGGCGCTTTGTGTCATTTTTTTCAATTAATGAATAAATTTGTGAATGGCGGTGAATGAGTTAATTGATTGATAAATAACTAAGTAAATAAATACAGAATCAAACCAATATGCTACGGCTGTATAGGCCAATATAATAATAATACATGTCATTTCTAAGTGCCTTTCAAAACTCTGAAGGTCACTTTACAGTCACAGGATCAGTTTTATTGTGGGTGAGCAGCGGCAGCCACACCAGTAATAGCACCACCGAAAAATCTTCCTAAAACAAATAGCAAACCAACATCGTACCAATACAGACCCAACTTAAAGGACATCCATCTCAAAATTAACATAGATCCGAAACAGAATCGACATAGCGCCAGAATAACAAAGCGACAACGCAGCATCCGCATACTGCTTCCTGTATTTGCATTTTAGCTACACGAGAGGCTGACGAAAATCCATTCCTATATGTACTTATTTCTTCATCTTGATCTATATAGTTTGACGAGCGAAAAAAAGGCTAAGTTCCGGCTGGATGAAGCCTCCCCCCAAACCTCTTATCCACCTCCCCACCCCCCCTCGCTCCCCGTGCTGCCCCGTAAAGCTGATTAGTCGATGCAGCTCTTTGTCACCCTGTGTGATTTCTGCATCCTACTCGGCCCTCCGACTGGAAAATGTGCCGAACTAAGTGTGTCTGCTAATGAGATCAAAAGGCTGTTTAAGATTCTGCCGAGTCGGCTCTTTAGCGCTGGTGTCGCCTGGAGCTTCGCAGCGCACACATACACGCGCTTAAACACTTCAACACATTTACAAACACACACATTGGCAAACACTTACGCCACGGATGAGCACACTCACTTTTTTTACACACACCCACACATACACACACACACACAAATTTGTATCGAGTAAGCCACAAACAACCAACACATCATAAACAACGAACCAACATGTAACCAGAGACCATACCAGGACCAAACAAACATAACAACAACATAAATAGAGACAAAATTACCATAGTACATCTCTAAGCTAACATAGACCTACATAATGTGGCATCATCACAGTCCTAATATAGATTAACAAATAGAATACAATACAATACAATACAATACAATACATATTGATTTATATAGCGCTTCAACAACAGCTGAGCTGCAACAAAATACTTAACATGGACAGCTATCCGATACAGGAAATAAAGCAGTCACAAAGATAGTAGAAAGCACCAGGGAGTAAAACCAACATCAAGTCGGAATCATGGTGAGTCGAATGCCAAAGAGTGCAAGTGAGTTTTGAGACGGGTTTTAAAGATGGGCAGCGAGGGGGGTTGCCAAATGTTCAGTGGCAGGTCATTTCAGAGAGTGGGAAAAGCAACGGAGAAGGCTCGACCCCCTCTGAGCCTCCGATTAGTTTTTGGTGCATCTAACATCTAACATCGGGAAGGTGTGTAGAGGTAGATGAGCTCGGAGAGGAGGAGGAGCGAGGAGGAGCGAGGCTAGTTAAAGATTTGAAGACAAATAAGATCTTGAAAAGAACTGTAAAATGAATGGGGAGCCAGTAAAGGTATGCCAGAGTAGGAGTTATCTGCTCCCTCTTATGAGTACCTGTCAAGAGGCGAGCAGCAGCATTCTGGACCAACTGGAGATGCTTTATGGAGTATTGGCTGACACTAAGGTAAAGCGCATTACAGTAATTGAGCCGAGATATGACAAAGGAATGACTGCTTCAAGGTGCTAAAGGTCAAAAGAGAGGTTTAATTTTAGCCAGCTGCCTAAGATGAAAGAAGCTGCATTTAATAACAGCACCAATTTGTCGGTCAAGTTTAAAGTCACTGTCCAGTTTAAGACCCAAGTTTGAGACTGTTGACTTCAGATAAGGAGCCAGCGGGCCCAAGTCAACAGGATAAGATGTACATGGGCCACTGGGACCAAACAGTATCACTTTTGACTTCTTTTCATTGAAGTTCAAGAAGTTTTGTGCCATCCAGGTTTTGATTTCGAACTAATCATCAACACAATATCAATGCAAAATGAATAAAGAACAAACACAATAGCAACATAGACCACCCTCCCCTACACCCCTACACACACAGTAACAGCACAGAAGCAATGTAGACCCATCACAGGACCCTCATAGGAGCAACTGAGCAACAACCCATAAATTTGAATCAACATTAGAATCAACATTGAGCTATTTGAGGACCAACATCAGCATCATCACTGAATCAACAACTGAATACCAAATAGCCAACACAGAAAGCAAACAAATAACGCAACCAAGGGACTGATGTAGGCCTACATAAAACCCTCGCATGAGAACAACCATGTGATCTGAAGTAGTTTACCGCTCGGCACTTTTTTATTTTCTTTTTTTCATGATGTAATGAAACTGAGCTGTGAGCAATGAGGACCTGCAGTCACAGCTGGGGGACAACTTCCCCTTCAGTTCCACCTCACAAGGAGCCCTATACTGACCTTCATCTCATTTTCGAGCCTCCCGCTGGGTCGGCAATTAAATCAACACGCACATATGGGTGTGTGCGTTTTTTAACGTGTTTGTGCATGTGCGTGTTTGTAAGTGTGCGCCTGCATGTGTGTGTTTGTGTGTGTGTGTGTGTGTGTGTGTGTGTGCGTGTGTGTCTGTGTGTGTGCGTGCGTGCTTCCGTGCGTGCGTGTGTGTGTGTGTGCGTGTGCGTCTCTGTGTGCGTGTGTGTGTGTGTGTGTGTGTGTGTGTGTGTGTGTGTGTGTGTGTGTGTGTGTGTGTGTGTGTGTGTGTGTGTGTGTGTGTGTGTGTGTGTGTGTGAGTGAGAAGAGGGCAATGCCATATGGCCCGCCTGATCATTAGTGAGACTGCTGTAGGCAAGGAACCACTGGAGCTACTCCCCTCATGCACATTTACACACACACACACACACACACACACACACACACACACACACACACACACACACACACACACACAGTCACCACAGATTGTGCTCAGAGGCTGTGAAGGACCAGTGAGGTTCAGCTTTCACACACATACACACACACAGAAAACACACACACACACACACAAGTGTACACATAGAGTTGGAGTGTGTGGCTGATGAAGGTCCTGCACGTCTCCACAGATGTTGATAGCCTGCTAAATTCTCCTCTGTGCCAGTAAATGTTGAGCAAGCCTCGACCCAGACGGACATGCCTCTGGGCTCCCATCATGCATCTGTCTGTGTGTGTGCGTGCATGCGTCTGTGTGTTTACAAATTCCAACTGTGCAAAACACATTTCTGTTTGAATTCCACTGATATTTGGTTTGGATACTTGATATTAAGGGATAGATAGATAGATGGATGGATTTTTGGATAAATGCCCCATGGCCCAACTCAGCTCCTGCACATTCACAACATATGTTCAGCTCATTTCATTTGAGATGAAATAATATTTTACTTCATTCCATCATGGCGAGCGAGATCTACCAGAAAACGTTATTAATCACATGTCTGCACACTCTGATTGAAAGAATATTCATGAAGATGCATATACAAACAAATGGAAAGATGCCAGGGGCAGCATATTTGCATACGCAGTCCCTTGGCAGGTGACAATAAAAGACATGCAAACATGCACAAATGCATGCAAGGTATGTAAATGCGCTTTTATCTACGTACACAGCACAACATGCCACCCGAGTGTCATAAATCATTAGAAAGGTTGAACATGTGTTCCTAATGAAGTGTCCGAGGACTGAAGGACCTAATTGTTATTTATTCATTATCATTTCCTGTGTTATCTATTCCATCGCTCAAAGTTTTTGAGTCCATAGACATTCCCAATTTGATCATTGTCCCACCGCAGGTGCCAATGCTAAGCTACGCTATCAGATCACAGCGGGCAACACCATGGGCACTTTCGACGTCGAGCCCGAGGTGGGCACCGTCTTTGTTGCGCAGCCGCTGGACTATGAGATGGAGCGGCGCTTTGAGCTGAGACTGGTGGCTTCGGACGGCAAATGGGAGAACGAAACCTTGGTGGTGGTGCAGGTGGTCAACCGTAACGACGAGGCGCCCGTCTTCAGCTTGAGCGAGTACCACGCCGTCGTCCAGGAAGAACTCACTGAACTGCCCGTGTTCATCATGGAGGTGCGTTGTTTATTTTTGGTCAATTGACGAGGTGTTAGATCAAATCTTTGTGTGCCCAAACCTTCTGTTGGTGTCCCAAAACATATTTTGACCACAGTTACGATGGAGGTTATGTTACTTTTGCCCATTTGGTTTTTGTCCCATTACTTTTGGCAACATTTTGTTCGCTTCGTCTTTGTAGGCTCTCAGTCGTACAGGAATGGTCCATCGAGGGAAAGGTTTCTTCAGCAGTCATCTGTACTTCTTTGAAGGTGTTGGACGTTTCGCTACTCACCTGAAGAGCTTTGTCAGTGAAATAAAGTTCTGCTGGTAACCCCTGTGCCGGACCCCTACTCTGATAAGTCCCTTGGGGGAGCACCTCCCCCTACCACCTATCAGAGCAGGGGTCCGGCACAGGCACCTATCAGAGCAGGCGATGGGCACAGGGATCTGTCAGATCAGAGGTCTGGCACAGCCACCGTTGTCCATTAGGGGTATAGGGCCAGGGTTACCAGCACCACTTTAGTTCGCTGACAAAGCTCTTTGGATGAGGAGCGAAACGTCCGACACCTTCAGCGAAGTACAGACGACGGCTGAAGAAACCTTTTCCTCGATTTTCTTTGCTTTTCAGTATTTGTCAGTGCCCCACTATTTTTGTCCAATTCTGTGTCCTCATACTTAGTCCACATTTTCTACACTTTTCACTTTCTTTCAGTTTCTTTTCAGGACATGGTCTTTACTTTGCACTTCAGGGTGCCATCTTACTCTTGCAAAGAGTTGCAAATGTGTGACTCCTCATCCCCTTCCTCCTCCTCTTCTTCATCCGACATTGGTCACACCTTCCCACCATAACGCTCGCAATCAGATTAGCAAAATGGAGTCACGCCGCGGAGGGCAGAGAAGTAATCCGGCGTGTCAACCGGTCCGCCGGCCGGCCTCGTTTTCCCCAGGAATTGATTTGATGTGTGCCCACCCGCTTTGGCGTGCCATCACCTGCCCTTATTTTTCATCCCCACACAATCTTACAGATGGGAAAATCCAATTTGAAAACGAATGGTTTTGCGCATCACCTGTGCTCTGGACCCGTCCTCCTTTCTGTATTGTCTCCAGCTGTGTTTTTGCCAACCTCCAAAGCCCATATTTTAATCAATAACGGTACATCATCATATGATTATGTCACCAAAACTACTCATGTAATTGTCCTTGTTTGCCCTTCCCAATTAATTTGCACACTTGCACACTTACCGGTTGACTGTAGAATTACACATGGAAAGATAATAAAGGGTTGAAAGTGATCGTTCGTTCCTGGTCCATGGCTTCTCAGGGTGTTGATGGCAGAGGATGGTTAAATCAGCAGGAAGCCAGGTGTTGAACAGAATAAGTTAGTTTAATCTTGTCGACGGCAGGGGCATCGTGGGGTGTCGGCCAAGGAGGGGCAGAAAGAAAAAAAGAGGAAGCAGGAAGAAGAGTGCGAAAGACCGCTGGGAGAGCATTTATAAGACAGGCATAATAGGGTGTGACATCATGTGAAGGAAGGCAGGATATGACGTATCAGGAAGTCCAAAACATAAACAAACGATGTAAAAAAGTTGTTAAAAGATGTTCGTATAGCGAATTACCCCAACATATAACAACACATTGTTTTGATTATGCTGCATTGCTAAGTGACCACGGCTAAAACGGAATTAAAGTCGGAACCATTTTGGACGGACTAGACCTTCTTCCGCATCTGTTAGTAAAAGGCTCAGTACAAAATGTTCTTGCATCCACTAAATCATTCAACTGACAATATAAGGTTTTCACTGTTTGTATACCCTTAACAGAATTTTCTTAATTCAGCATCAGAATATGAATCATAAAACCTTTATTTGTCCCACAATGGGGGAAATTTGCAGTCCACAGCAGAATTTTGAAAGGGGATGGGGGGGTGAAAGGATAGAAAAACAAGATATTCTCAGCATAGTAAAATAAAAATGTGAAAGGATAGAAAATCAAGATACTGGTGCCATATGCAAGGTGCACCGTGCCCAAACCTCTGCTCTGTGAATGGCAACAGTTGGAGACACAGATCAAGTCTTCCTTCTGCCATCTCATGGAAAACTATTTCATTGTTCTGTTTAGATGAAAAGAAAAAAACCCTCAAAATTTTCAAACCCATTCATCATTTGCTATGGCACACCTGATGATCCCACACGCCACAGCGATTGGAAATCCTTAATCTCGTCACTACAAAGGGGAAAAGAGGGCGGCGGCTGGATCACATCAAAGCTTTCCGTAAGCAAGACGGAGACAGAACACTCAAAACTGTCACTTTGCCTTCTCTTATGCGTCGACTTTGCCATTAAGTTTTAATTGCACACTGACAGCCGGGTGGCGTCGCCGGGAGAGATAAAAGGACCCAAAGCGGAATGTTTATTTTTATGTGACTGTTTAATGAAAAACATTGTGATAACACGCGAACAGGGCTGAGCTGGTTATTGAATTGCTTGGTCGCAGTATCAAGAAGTATGATAACAATTAATTAAAACTGCAAAGGCTCAAGCATGATTTTAAATTACCCAAAGTCAGGACTGTGAGTGTCAAGGCTCGTTTGTCCTGAACTTATGGAGGACTGCGGTTCCTATTTTTGCAGGTTTCCGCCACCGATCCTGACCAAGATGCTGACCAGACGGCTCTGCGCTACTCCCTCCACGGCCAAGGCGCAGGCGGTGAGTTCACTATCAATGAGCGCACCGGAAGGATCTACGCCCAACGGCGTCTAGACCGGGAGGAACGTCCAGCCTGGAGGTTCCTGGTCCTGGCCACAGATGAGGGAGGGTCGGGACTCACAGGATTTGCAGACGTGCTATTGGAGGTACGCGACATCAATGACAACGCGCCTTTCTTCCCGTGCCCGGCGCTGGAAGTGGATGGCTGTTTTGTTGGCCAAGTGCCTGAAAACTCCCCTGCTGACACCTCCGTCATGGAGATGAGAGCTATGGACTTGGACGACTCCAACCAAGGCAAGAATGCAGCATTAAGCTACAGCATCGTCAAGAACGTCCGCAACGAGATCAACCTCAACCTTTTCTCCATCAACGCCACCACGGGAACCATCTACACTGTGCTGCGCTCCCTCGACCGGGAGGTGGAGGAGCGCTATCTGGTGGTTGTGGAGGCCCGAGATGGCGGGGGCTTGGCCGGGACAGGAACCGCCACCATTCTCGTTTCGGACGTTAATGACCATCCACCCATCTTCTCCCAGAAGGTCTACAATACCCAGGTGTTCCCATCGCTCTTTCATAAAATGATTCCCCAGGTTTGTCCTGGATGAAATTTAAACAGGGGTGGTACCATTATGACCGTTCATAGAAGCCACTTCCTACTGTGCCATAGCCATACCAGAATTGCAGTTAAAAATTACAGTTAACTTAATCCAACATTACTCAAGTCATAGCAGTTTTCGAGAAAACCAGGCATTAGAAGATTTTAGAATCAGGAAATAGTAGAGATTCATTATGTTAGTTAATATTTGCTCTCCACTTCAGGTAACTGAGGACCTGGAGGTGAACAGTGAGGTTCTTGTAGTGTCTGCCACTGATGGAGACCAGGACGAGAATGCGGTAGTGACCTTCAGCATTGTGGGGGGTGACGATGACAGGAAGTTCTTGGTGGAAACTGACAAATTGAACCGACGCGGCGTGATCAAGCTCAAGAAGAAAGTGGACTTTGAGAAGCCAGAGGAGAGGACTTTCAATCTCACTCTGAAGGCTGAGGATGCTGATTTCTTCAGCCTGGCGTACTGTCTTGTTCAGGTGGAAGACGCCAATGACCATGCTCCCGTCTTCTTACCGCAGTTCTACGAGTCGCCAGCCATGTCCGAAGATGTTCCTGTGGGCACTATTGTTGCCCAGGTGATGGCTACCGATCTGGACTCTGGACAAAACGGACAATTTTCCTACAGTATTGCCAAGGAGTCCGACCCCTATGATCAGTTCCTCGTGGATCAGTCCGGGTGGGTGGTGGTGGCTAACTCTTTGGACCGGGAAAAAATCTCCCAGCATCGGGTCATGGTCCTCGCCACGGATGCCGGCAGCCCAGACCTGACTGGCACAGCAATCGTGATGGTAACTGTGCTGGACGTCAACGACAACGGGCCAGAGTTTGAGGCCCCTTACATGCCGATGGTGTGGGAGAACACAGCAGCCCCGCAGTCGGTGTGGATGAACGCCAGCTCACTGCTGCTGCACGCTAGCGATCGTGATCTCTCCTCTAATGGTGGACCTTTTACAATACGTCTTCTTCCACTCACTGCCGACGCGGCCAACTTTAACCTGACCGACTTCCGCAACGGCAGCGCTTCCATCACCGCCCTGCTGACATTTGACCGCGAGCGTCAAAAGGAATACCGCCTCCCTATCCTCATGATTGACAGTGGCTTGCCCACCATGAGCTCCACCAACACTCTAACGGTGGTTATCGGAGACCGGAACGACCACCCCCATTCACCAGGGCACGCCAACTTCATCGTGTACAGTTACGAAGGTATACTTCATCAAAGTTTGTCTATTTGGATTCTCAGTCTTTCAGCTAATGGTAATCTGCACAAACTGAATGGAGACTACCTTTTGAAAACATATTACCTTAACCCTTTTCAAGGACATCATAGGTCCATGAAATGGTTCACAGAGAACTCCCGTCTTATCCATGACATTATTTTCCAGGCACACCCACGGTTGAGAGACGATATAAATAAGGTGTGGCTGGAAAATATTTTGCATCAACATCGGTTGTTAGCTTGCGTGGTGGCAAACGCGCTGTTAGCGGCCACAGTCCCCATACTAAGAGACAATCTTTGCGGAAGAAGTGGGAGAATTTTCCTGTAAAACTCGTCCGCTTAAATGTCTGACGTGGCTTCTTTCACACTCCGTTGAAACCAACAGTATATTCTGTCCAAAATTTGGTCATTGGTGACTTCAAAGGACTGTTCCGTGTTTTAGAGACGCAAAAACGCTGACCTCTTATGTTGTGCCAATTTTGAAATATAGGTTTCTCTAGTGTTTGGCACACGGTGCTCGAGCGCATGGTGGCTGCCAAGATCATAACAAGAAAAATATTTTCTGGGATGTGTTCAGTTTCAAAACTTTTGTTTGTGGTTCTTTTACGGTTGCCGTCAGCTGATTATGACCAAGGATTTGATGATGAACTTTGTGTGACTTGTCATCCTAACCTCAACCTACATTTCCCCCGTGTGTCCTCGATACCATCCAAACAACCACGACTGAGATCATAAGACTGCTTTGTCACAGTCAAGTGCTTCCGCTGTGTCGCTGTGTCGCTGCAGAACACATCATTTATTTAGTGCTTCTGACCATCTGTCAGCTACCCTAACTTAGTTCAAAGGATGAATCTTTTTTTGAACATTTACCAACTCCCTTTTTTGATGCATACATACATTTTCTTTGATTTCCTTTCAAAACTAATTTATTGTGTTGGCACTTTCTTTTGTTGGAAACTAGGTATTCTCCCAACAACAGTTCTGGGCCAAATCCCATCCTCAGATCTCGACGACTGGAGCGAGAAGACGTACCAATTCGAGGGAAAACCATCCCGGTACAGTACCAGGTTTTTGTTCCAAAAAATGTGACTCTCCTGTGAGAGCTGAGAGAAATTATGGAAATGGTACTGCTCAGCAATTGCTATCAAGCTCTATAATATGGCACTTCCCAACCACCAGCCATTTTCTACACCCAGACTCACGAATAATTAATTTGGGGAAAATTAAACTTTGACACCAGTTTCACTGAGCAACATTATTATCACGAATAAACTAAGCTAAACTAAACTAAACTGAACTGAACTGACCAGGGCTGGGCTGGGCTACCAAATTTGAAGCCCAAGCACGCTACAGGAAACGTATAACTCCACCCCAAATTTTCTAATGAAAGTCAATGAAATCTTGCAGATTTTTTTAAAAGTCTTTCCTTTGAACATTTAGCGTATGAATGAGCGAGC
Source organism: Hippocampus bargibanti (assembly GCF_051943395.1). NCBI lineage: Eukaryota > Metazoa > Chordata > Actinopteri > Syngnathiformes > Syngnathidae > Hippocampus > Hippocampus bargibanti. The sequence goes on from NC_142739.1 coordinate 9,005,141, forward strand.
ATAAGAAGAAAATGGGGAGCCAGAAGAAGAGAAAGTGACAGATTTAAACCAGAGTAACGCTGGCAGTACAAGGGTGTACTGTGACAAAGAGACGGCGACATGGAAACTTGCGGGAGAAGAATAGGGGACGGGGAGTGGAGGAGGATGTGAGCTATTTATACCTAAAAGATCAATAGAAATTCCCCCTGCCAAGCGTCTGACTTGACACCTCAAATGAGAGACCATAAGCAACTGTGAATATCACACAAGGTGCTGCTCACCCTAGAACAGGCCATATTTTTGCAAATGGTGACCCTCGGGTCATTCCCTACTCAACTGTAGACGGCATGGGCATAGAGGGTGGAGGGAAATGGGGCTTTGAGGACAACATTGAACACCTGACGAGTTATTGAGACGTTGACATTTTTTGTTGTGGTGTACCCACCATTGGTGTTCAACTCATCCTGAAGCTGAGATGATTTAAAATGCCCCAAGGACTTTCCGTACTTTGCCGCTTAGCGGCAACACGATTGTTTCCATTAAGGTATGGATCTCCATCGCAACGCAGCCGAATGACATGCTTTTGGGCGCAGCACATGACGTCTTTGGGGTCTAAATCCATGGGTCGCGGTGGTGCTGTCGACACGTCGGACAGGTTTTGGCTGGCTTTCAGTCGCCACTAATGAGCCCATCTGGTGTGTAGTCTAAAGGGTGCGGTGTTGGAGTCGGCGTGCATATGTTTTAACTCTACACGAGCGCGATGGCGCGCATGCAACATGGTAGCCGGGCCGCGTAGATGTCTGCAGTGCAGCATAGCGTGAGCGGTTCCACGTCAAGATGCTCTGAGCATGCGTGTTCCACAGAGCACATCTGCTCTCATCTACATCTTTAACATGGGTTTTTATAATATGGGCATAAATACAGGGTAAGCCAAAATTACGTTTGATAGTCAAAAATAGTGACGGTATTGTGGACTACATTTGACTCTTTGAAATTTTGGCCATATATATATACACGTCTGTGTAAGCTCTCAGTCGTACAGGAGTGGTCCATCGATGAGAAGGTTTCTTCAGCCGTCATCTGTACAATGGTGTACAAAAGACGTATATATATATATATATATATATATATATATATATATATATATATGGTACATATATTATTTTAGACATTCATATAACATATAACACAAATGTCCAAAATAGACAGAAAAAGAAGAGCCACATTGTAAAAATACTCTTGTACAAAAATCTCAATCCATGTCTCTGCCCAGGTTGTTCAGCGTGAACCATAGTTCTGGCCAGCTGAGCATCAGGGACGGGGTCCCTCCTGGCTCTTACCAGCTGCAGGTACGCGTGTCCGATCCCACCTGGCCGGACGTCATATCCACAGCACAGGTGGACGTGATAGAGCTGCCGCGGGAAGCGCTGCGGAACGCTGCCTCCCTTCGACTGCGCAGTAAGAACAAGGCTTGGGCTTTTTTTGAGAGGGTTGTGGCTCAGTTAACTCAGTACAGGAATTTGTCTCATGGTCAGTTAGTTAGTTAGTTCGAAAATTTACGGTCTGACTTATAATCTGATGAACCTTCTATATGGATCAATATTCGGATTTCTTGGATGTAGTATTTTAACTCATTCACTGCCAGACGTGCAGAAATGTGTCCACTCCAGTGCCAGAGTTTTTGTCATTGTTACTCGATTTCCAAGAACCGCAGAATATTTAGTTTTAGGACTACATAGACATTTAATGCAGCATAAGAAACCTTAGACTGTCTTCTTTCATCAGATACAAGAGTTAATTCCTAAATGATATGGGTCTGGAGTTATATGAGCTTGAAATGAGGGTGGCAGTACAAAATACAATTCAATACATACATATTGGTTTATATATCTGAAGATGAAACAAAGCACTAACATGGAAAAGGCGGAAATGCTGCCCCCTTGTGAAAGGGAAAAATATTGCCAGAGGCCATGGCCAGAGCTTTATTGGCACCCAAACAAGAAAAAAACAAAACTTGAACAAATTTGGGAATGGCGCTCCACATATTTTCAATTCCTGAATACATTTGTGAATGGCAGTGAATGAGTTAAATGTTCTATGAAGCGTTTGGTTCCATCTGCAACGGTTGTGGAAGCTGTACAGTCCACAACATATAAATAAAGCTGTATTTGTATTAAATTCCCTTTAGCGTAGCTCAATCAAGTTGATGCATAATGAGACTTTTTTTAGCTTCTATTCTTCGCACCTTATCATGCGGTGCGCCCGATTTAGTAAAACAGTTTTCAAAGAGGTCGTTCTTTGAATGTGTGTCTTATACTTAGAAGCACAAATAATGTAATTAGCTTACTAGTTTTGGAGTCATGAGGTAAATCATGTTTTTCAATCAGTAAGTTAGTTATACAGCAATATAGTCAGAAAGCGGATCATTCAGTTCATTCATTAGTTAGGCAGTCAATCAGTCAGTCAGTTGTTCATATGCTCGTCAGTTTGTTGATACGTCGTTATCATGCTTGTTTGGCCGGCTGGTCAGTCGCTCGGTCAGTTAGTGAACAGATGGAATCCAATGCACCCTACCAGTCTTACAGGGTCCACATTAAAGTGCTTCTTTCAAAAGTTACTCCATACTGTCTCTTTCTCCTCCTCACAGACATGACGGTAGAAGATTTGTTCTTGTCCAGAGGCGGCGAGGAGAGCCGCTTCTCCCATTTGGGTCGGATGCTAGCCGATATCTTCCAGGCGACGCCGGAGAAGGTCCACGTATTCTCCGTGGAAGACGCCGGACCAGAGCAGGAGAGGGAGCTGAGCGTGTGGTTCGCCGCACATGGTTCGCCGTATTACAAGGCAGAGAAACTGCACGGTTACGTGGCGGCCAATAAATCAAAGGTGACCTCCACCAAGTCATCAATCAACACCCCATCTTTTAATCACATGTGTTTTATCCATGTTTTATTTGGTTTTAGGTCCCGACAAACTGTCTCATCAAACATGTTTTTCACACCAAAGGTTACTGGCTTTACTTTAATTTGAGTCATTGCTGATTTGCCTGGTCAGTTATTTAGTGTTTTGAAGTCAGTTAGTTATTTGGTCTTTTGGTCAACGAGTTGGTTAGTCACTAATTGAGTTGGTCATTGGGTCAGTAGATCTGCCAGTTTATTATAGTTGTACCATATTTTCCAGTACACACCCAAAACCTTGATTTTCTTCAAAAGATGACCACGCACCTTGTACGCATCTGCGCCTTGTGAAGTAAAATTGAGCCACAACAGGTCTCGGAACTACTGTCAATAGCCACCAACTCCATCCCCTCCATAGAAGAGTAGTGCGTAATCCCAGTGCCTTATAGTCCGATGTGCCTTATATATGGAAAAAGTTTGAACATACACCATTCATTGGATAACAATAAAAATAATAATAATAATAATAATAATAATAATAATAATAATAATACGTAATACATTTTAACCACCTTTCAAAGCTCTCAAGGACAGTCACAGACAAGCATAGGTACTATGATGCGCCTTATATATGGAAAATGTTTGAAAATACACCAAACGTTGGAGGTTTATACGCCGGTGTGCCTTATACACCAGAATATAAGATAAGTTTGCCTGTCACTTTGTGGTTTGCTCAATTACTTTGTAAGTGTTATTTATTTATTTATTTATTTATTTGTTTGTTTGTTTGTTTGTTTGTTTGTTTGTTTGTTTGTTTGTTTATCTATTTGTTTATTTATTTGTTTAAGTACAGTAAAGTCTCGTTATATCGATATTCAAGGGAGTCCGAAAAAATATCGATATAACCGGGACTATCGATATATCCGATCCTGCGCCGAACTGCATTAAACAAAAGCCGCCAAAAGAGGGCAGCCAAGCGCCATATAAGAAACGGAGCTGGCCATGAGCTCCCTTTTTTTTGGGTGATAGATGTTCCCCCAATGTTGCCTCAAAATGGCACATATAATTCTTTAATGATTGTAAACATGTATGCTTTAATCTTCAGAACTACAGTGTATTTGAAACATATTCATAACTGGATGTGTAACAAAAAAGCATATTATCCGAATCTGAAGCCATTGTTTGGATTCACAAGCAATGCAAGACATCTTGGCGTGAAGTCATTTTTATTTGCATTTGAATAAAAAGTGACATCGGCTGTCCTTTAATACACAGTATGGAATGTTAATAATTTTCAAAATCATCGCGCTTCAGCAGACAAAAAGAGAAACATTGTTGCAAAAAACGATTGCATTCCTATACAGTACAGTGGGCATGTACATAACACAACAGGGAAACTGCAAAGCTTACATCTTACTATATTATGTATACAATTTAAAAAAGTCATCAATCTTCTTCTGCTTCCCATTTTTACCTTTTAACACAAACACTTCAATCTCGTCTGCTACACACGAGCTAGCGTCTGAAAATGAAAATGGCTCTGCTACACGGGTGCTGGGCACGTAACCAAGTCACCTGACCAAGTCGACCAATGGCACGACTGATGGCGTGACACGTAACCAAGACATGTGACCAAGTTGACCAATGGGCCGACCGATGGCGTGTCACGTGACAAAGTCACACGGCCAAGTCGACCAATAGCGCGACCAATGGCGGCTCATGTGACCAAGTCGACCAATGGCGCGACCGATGGCGGCTCACGTAACAAGACACGTGACCAAGTTGACCAATGGCGCGACGGATATATCGATATAAACAACAAAAATGGCCGGCGGGGGATGAAAAGGAGCACCGTAATAACCGGATTATCGTAATAACCGGGTATCGTACTAAACGGTACTAATTATACATAAAAAGACTAGAAATGTGCAAGGGAAATGAAAATAGTATCGTAATAAGCGGTACTATCGATATCAGAATCAGAATCAGAATCAGAATCAGAATCATCTTTATTGCCAAGTATGTAGGACACACAAGGAATTTGTTTCCGGTAGAACACGCTGCACTAGTATCGTTGTCAAAAAAACTGCTAAGTGGCAGTATACAGTTCCATTTTGGCTACTGTTGAAAGAGTTCAAAGAGTTAATGGCTTGGGGGAAGAATATAACCGATATCGATATAATGAGACATTACTGTATTTATTATTTTGTTTGTTTATTTGTTGAATTGTTTTTCAATTAAGGTCACACGATAAAATCATAAGTATTCTCGTCAGCCATTTGTTCAGTTACTTTTTGACTTGAGCGGATTATTTTATCAATCCTTCAGTTAGTTACAAAAATGCATCTGTACGTTGGCAATAAGATCATCCCTTATGGGTAGTTAGTTGGTCACAAATTTAGTTTCAGGAGGGTATTAGTTTGTCGGTCAGTTAGATAGTTTGGTAGTTCGCTAAACGTAAGACGAAAGTTGTTCAAGATTTGTTAGCACATGAGCACTTTATACACTGTCAAGCATTTAACACATTGTGGGTCAATATTGTACATCCGTTTCACTCGAGCGTGTGTCACTAAGTGGATGTCCATGTCACACACACACACACACACACACACACACACACACACACACACACACACACACACACACGCACACGCACACACACACACACACACACACACACACACACACACACACACACACACACACACGTACACGAATGCTTAAGATGCTTTAAAAGCATGAAAGCAGATGCTTGCTTGACCCCAACTCAATGTGCTGAAAGTCAGTCATCCATGTACACACACACGCCACTAAACTGTCACTCAGCAGATCACAGACCTCCACCAAAGTCAAACCAAGTGGGTTAACAGCAAATTGTGATACTCATCTTCGGCATGTGTCTGAATTTTGACATTTGACATAAGATTTATACTGACCCGAAATCTTTAAGCTTACTTGTAGATCCTAACCAAATCCTAAACCAAACACTGATCCCTTGAATCTAACTCTGTGCCTTGCCTTGATAGCATTTTGATGCCCTAATCCTAACCCAAACTAAATCTTAGCCCTAAACTCAACGCTAACTCCTTTACCAGTATATACCGAAACCCTTTGTTTTGCATTAGACTACAAATATCATCCTGCGTGTTTTGGGTATTTTAGATGCTATAAAACATTTTTCTGATGTCAGTTAGGAAACAAAAAAAGTGATGTCGGTTGTCCTTTAAATGTATTGTGATTGTGATTAAATATATTGTGATGTAAGAAATGAACGCCTCCTCATGATTATCTTGGGAGTGTTGTCTTCATTTATGTTTGGATTGCTTGGATGTCAATTATTTATACTTTTTTTCTTTTTTTTAGCTGGAAGCCATGCTTGGCGTGTCCATTTCCCAGGTGGGCGTAGATGACTGTCCCCACACGGACTGCGCTCGATCCGGAGGCTGCTCCACTCAAGTGTCCTTCGGTCACGCCCCGACAGCCCTCAGCACGGGCAACGTGTCTTTGGTTTCCCTGCCGGCCAAGACCACGGCGCGGTGTGGCTGCCGCGGACGTGAGGCCATGCACCTGCCTTGCTCATCATACCCGAGCAACCCCTGCCTCAATGGTGGGACCTGCCAAGATAGTCCACTGGGCTATAGGTGGGTATTTGGTCAGCTCTCTGGTGAAGTGGTCAGCCAGTTGTTCGTTTTTAGGAGTGTAGGGCGGGGTGAGGGGGTTGTCATAAAATATAATAATTGTAATTAATATTGATAATGATCGTAATAATAATAATAATAATAATAATAATAATAATAATAATAATAATAGACATCTAAGATGGCACCCGAGTAGGCAGCCGTCAGCAAGTGCTCTCACTAGCTTGTCACGGCATGGAATTGAAGCGGATTTACATGGGATAGGATATGTGAGACAATCTCTTTTCATCAATGGATGCTCAAGCTTCGTGTTTGCTTTCAACATTTAGCTTGTAGCAGATGTGCACATTACACCATGACATCCCTGATCCACTGGTGAAAAGGATGCTTTGATTCTCTCCTCATTCATCTAGAACTGCTTCATGCCACAAAGAGGGTGCAGAAAGTCCGAAAGATTGAAGACTTTCTGTGTCTTTTGTGTTGTGTCACATTATTACAGATGGCGCCGCAAGAGTGGCTGGCTTTCCAGCAGCTCATGTATTTTGTTTTTCTACTTCTTCCATTCCTTTCCTCTTCCTTTCATAACTTTGCTGCTATGAAATGTAAATTTCTCCACTGCGAGACTAATTAAGGCAAATCCAATTCAATTATTTGTTATTTAGTTTAGTTTTGTTTTTTTACTTTGAGATGGTGCCACGAGAGTGGCTGCCTTGACAGTAGCTCCTGTATTTGTTTTTCTATTTCTTCCTTTCCTTTCCTCTTACTTTCATAATTTTGTTACTGTGAAATGTAAATGTTTCCACTGCAAGACTACTAAAGGTTAATCAAATAATAATAATAATAATAATAATAATAATAATAATAATAATAATAATAATGATGATGATGACAAAGGGAAGGAGGGCAATATCATATAATGATTCCACTTCATTTCCCCACCTCAGATGCAAGTGTCCGCCAATGTTCAACGGGCCCGAGTGTCAACAGACCAAGCACAGCTTCGGCGGCGGGGGCTACGCTTGGTTCCCGGCCTTGGCGCCGTGCTTCCGTAGCCACATTTCCGTGGAATTCCTGACCGAGGCGGCCGACGGACTATTGCTCTACAACGGACCGCTCGGACGTCCTGCGCAACCGGGAGAGTCCCAAGACTTTATTTCTATTGGTGAGTGAGTATATTGATTAGGGTGAGGGGAAATGACGGAATGAGTGAATGGCAGATGATGGAGTTGCAAGCCTCATTTAATTTCTCTGCCAAAAGAAAAGCCGCCAGGTTACTCATGTACTGTACTACATGAATGGCAGCACGCCAAGGTGGCTACGTTGCTAGCATGACTTGTTTATAATGAAATATTGGTAAAAACGAAATGTTACCTGTTTGATGTTGGAATTTTTCAAGGAATGCTTAATCAGTCAAAAAGGATGAGGATTTTCTGCGAACCAAGTGGAAAATCATTGAGAGATTTATTTGTGTGTGTCAAGCGGGTTCTTGAAATTGTTCTCTCATTGCGTAAGAGGGGAGAGAGTGACTTGTGCGATGAGGTGATTGTTCAGCGATTTAAGCCTGGGGTGCTTTTAAGACATTTATGGCCTGTCAAAGGTATGTGTGAAGAGAGTTTTTCAATAAGGGGTGATCAGCATTGCCATTTAATGAGTAGTGTTTATTTATTAAGTCATCCTGCTGCTACCGCTACATGTACACTAATGTTAGCATTCCCCCATAATACCATTCCCCCATTTATTTGAGAATTGAAAGCGTATATATATATATATATATATATATATATATATATATATATATATATATATATATATATATATATATATATATATATATATATACACACACACAGTGAGCCCTCAACTTACGAACTTAATTGGTTCCCAGAAGTGTGTATCTCAAAAAAAAAAATCCCATAGGAAACCATTAAAATGGGAATAATCCGTTCCCGGGTTTCCATAAAATATACTTTTCAACTAAATGAGCCTTAAAACTACACACAACATACCTTATTCTATGTATAATAAATGTGCTATTGTATTGTAATGAAAGAAATACACTGAATTGTATAATAAAGTCACTTTATTTACATTTGTGATGGTCATTTATGGCTTGATGGAATGGCGTTGGAGGTCGAAGGTCAAAGGGAATTGCTGTTTGGAAAGAGAGGCGCATTACATGAGGACTGTAAAGAAATAAACTGTGCTGTAAAATAAAGTTTTATTTACTTTTTTGATGGTCGTTGATGGCTTATGGAAGGAGAGTCACCTTCTATAAGAATCAGAATCAGAATCATCTTTATTGCCAAGTATGTAGAACACACAAGGAATTTTTTTCCGGTCGAACACGCTGCACTAGTATCGTCGTCAAAAAAAACTGCTAAGTGGCACTATACAGTTCCATTTTGGCTACTGTTGAAGGACTGTTGGTAACTTAACCTCTGGTGCTGTTCGGTCGTGTGCTTCCGCCAAAGATCACTCCGCCAGCCGTGGTGGGTGTGTATTATGAAAATAGTGCTTATTATAAGGTTTAATTTTCATAAATTTGACGTTTGTAAGACGAAAAGTTTCCAGTTAAGGTGTTTGTAAGTTGAGGTCTCACTGTATATATATATAGAAGTCCAAGATGGCAGCCGTCAGCAAGTGCTCTCATGAGCCTTGCCTTTTTTCGTTGTTTTTGTCTTGTTCTTGTGTTTTCTTTTGTCACTTTGTGTTGTGCGTCGTGTGGAACGGACACGGATTGTTTTTCAGCATTTTTGGCCACGGCATTCATCAAGGAAGAGACTGTGCTGAGCGGTTGCGCCTTTTCAGCAGCATTATTATGCCAGTACTATTTTTTAATGGGAGGAATGTCGGTGCCATTCGACTGTCATCGCTGGACACCACAGGGGCCATTGTGCTTTTTTGCGCCTGTCATGGGCAGCATCTTCAGCGGAAGGTCGGTGCTGTTGGACAATCTGCGGCTGGCTGGATACATGGCTTGAGGAGCCCGCGATAAGAAGGAAGGAGCGTCAGCGCAGAGGGCCGATGCATATATGGAACTGTCGCGGGTTGGAATTGAAACGGATTTATGAGGGACCAGAGATGTGAGGCAATCTCTTTTCGTCAATGGATGCTACAGCTGCGTGTTTGCTTTCAACATTTAGCTTGTAGTCAACGTGCACATTCCACCATGATGTCCTTGATCCACTGGTGAAGAGACACTTTGATCCTCTCCTCTTTGATCTGGAACTGCTTTATGTAACAAAGACAGTACAGAAAGTGCTTAAAGGGCAACCGACGTCACTTTTTTGTTTTTTAACTGACATCAGAAAAACGTTTTATAGCATCTAAAATACCCAAAACACGCAGTATGATATTTTTATTCAAATGCAAAACACCAATAAAAATGACCTAAAGTGTCCAAATCTGCAAAAAATTGAGCTGCGAATTGGGCACTTTCCCACCCCCAGTTCGTGAAGTCACGCCAAGACATCTTGCATTGCTGGAGAATAAAGACAATGGCTTCAGATTCGGATAATATGCTTTCTTGTTACACATCCAGTTATGAATATGATTCAAATAGTTCTGAAGAGGAAAGCATACATGTTTGCAATCGATTAAAGAATTTATTCCGTGTCGTTTTGAGGCAAACGGGCAGCGGGGAATGTCTCAGAGGCGAGAAAATGGCCACCGAGCTGTGAGGAATGAATCAGCCCGTTTCCACAGGCTGATCCATTCCTTCCATGGAGCTTGGACTCCCTCTGTTGGCGGCTTTTGGATGTAACACAAGGGTTTAAAAAAAAAAAAAAGTACAGCAAAATACATTGCCGTGATGGAAAGACGCTACAATGTGTTTTTTTTTTTTACGGTCAGGAGGCGGACCTTTTCTGACGTCACGTAAGGACTCGTCACCAACTCAAAAACAAGACCTCCTGAATGTTCAGCGCGAGTCTTGAAACGTAAAATATAGCTATATGCGGGGAATCTTATTAAAATAAGTGCAGTAGAAGTCATTTGAAGCCATTTTACAAATTATGGACACAACTTGTCCGGAGACGTCGGTTGTCCTTTAAGAATGGATGTCTCTCTATGTCTTTGTGATGTCATGTTATTTGTTATTTAGTTTTTTGTATTGTTCTTTTGACTTCAAGACGGTCCCGCGAGAGTGGCTACCTTTATAGCAGCTCCTGTATTTTGCTTTTCTACTTTCATTTCTTTCATAATTTTGCTGCTGTGAAATGTAAATTTCTCCACTGCGAGACTAATAAAGGAAAATCTAATCAAATCCAATATAAACCAATATGTACGTATTGCATTGTATTTTGGACAGTCACCCTCATTTCAAGGTCATATAATTCCAGACCTATAGGTAAATTAAGAATTCTTTTTTTCTGATGAAAGAAGAGAGTCTAATATTTCCTACGGCAAATTGAATGTTTATGTAGTCTTAAAACTTAATATTCTGCAATTTGAGTGAAAATGACAAAAATCCTAGCACTGGAGGGGACACATTTATGCACATCGTCTGGCAGTGAATGAGTTAAGGTCCCTTATATCTGTTTGTCATTAGCATCACCCAAGTTCTCGTCATCACCATCCAAACCCCGACCCACCTCCATGGACGAGAATAATTAAATGCGTTTACCATCCGCAACCCCCCCCCCCCCCCCCCCCCCGTTTTTCTGTTTTCTCATTTTTATTGCATATATTTTCACATATATAGGGACGACCTGCCTGTAGTTTCTAAACCCTTGGATTTCTACTTACCAAACATGCTGATCCTCTTGTTCCCTGCAACAATGGAATGGGATCAATGCAGCGTGTCAGCAGACAAAGAGCATCATGGGATGTTAATGTCACCTCTCTGTGGTCCTGATGTGGCGTTATAGGATTAACCCGCCCCACTGCCGCCCCTGGCCTTTTCCCAGACACGTCTTGCATAATCTTCCGCCATTAAACTTACATAATTATCTCGCCCGCGGGCTTGTCGCCGTTTCCCGGCCACGGGGGGGAAATCAAATATGGCCGCTTCATTGATCACTGGAGTGCTTTAGTCGTTAAACGCGTTCGATAGCGACGGCGGACATGAGGATGTTGAAAGCAGCACGGAAGAATTGACCGACCACTTTTGTGCTGTTTGTTAATGGGATTCATCAGCTACAACAGCAGTTAAACACACAAGCGTCATCACTTTACAGTGCAGCTGAAAAGTATTTGCAGCACTTCATTCACCAAATATATCAAAATTCTATGTGCAATGCTACAAAATAACAACATGAAATCAAATTGAATCAACTTAAAAACAAATGTTGCTTAGAAATAAAATCTAAATCAATTTAGTCCATTTTTGTTTCTATACTGTAAAGCACAGTTGTCAAAGTGAAGGCCCGGGGGCCAAATCCGCCTGCCACACCATTTTGTTTGGCCCGCGAAAGCAAATCTAACTTGTGAAATTCCACGATGCTTGCTAAAGTACCAACAAAAAAATCTAATTGTCATATATAAACCACAATAACAGTCATAATGTATTACTTCAAATTTGAAAACTGGTCATTTATCAATTTGCTTTGTGCTCTATATATAATATGAGGAGTGGATGAAACCTTCTAATGGCTTCTCCAAATTCATAATGGCCCCAGAGAGGAAACAGGAACTACAATGTGGCCCGCGGCAAAAAATGACTTTGACACCCCTGTTGTAAAGCATTGTGTGTCGTCGCATGTGGAAAAAAATTTTTTTTTTTTTTTACATTTTTGAAAATTAATTACAAATAACTAACTGGCTCTTTTTTATGATTAGATTTTATTTGAAAGAATGTCATTGAACATCATGTGACATAACGTGGAATAAGTAGTGTCTTGAAAGCGCTGCTCGTTTTTACACACTATGCTGTTTACCATGATATTTTTTAAGCATGTTACTTATTAAAATTTGGAATTTCGGATTAGCATTAGCCTTTATTAGTCTTACATATCACAGCAACAAAGTGATCAAAGTAAGAGTTAAGTAAAGGAAGAAGTTGAAAAAAGAAATACAGGACCTGTTGTAATGACAGCCACTCTAGCGGCGCCATCTTGAAGTCAAAACAACAACAAAAACTTCAAAACAAATAATGTGATACAAGCAAATTTCCCCATTGTGGGACGAATAAAGGTTTTCTGATTTTCTGATTGAAGACAAAAGACAGAGTCATTCAATCTTAATTTGTCACTAAAATAAATAATTAATGCATAAATACAATTAATAATAACAAATGTAACCACTTAATAAAATAATGTAAGCAAAATTGGTACAGTACTGCTGCAGCACATTCCACAACTATTGTCGAAAGCACTTTCCGTGATGCATAGTTTATGGCTGCCCCCTACCGTTCATCAGTATAATGACAATGTGGAATCATAAAATGGTTGCTTCTACCCAGAGTTAAAGAACGGTGTCCCGGTCTTGAACGTGAACCACGGCTCTGGAACCCTCACCCTTCAGCTTCCGCCCAAATCCAACGTGGCAGACCGCCGCTGGCATCGACTCGACGTCATCAACGATGGCAAGGTTGGAACCGGCAACTTGCTCACTCTGCAATGTCGATAAGAATAAATAACACGCAGAGGTGTTAAAAGTAATTCTATTCACGTTGACAGATAGATTCTGGTAAGAGTAGAACTTATTTTAAAAAAAGAATACAAAAAAATACACTCTCTGATATATATACACACAAGAACAAAGTACAAAAGTACTCAAAAAATGTGATTAAAAATCAGAATTTTTGAAAGCACTCACATACAAAACTAAAAAAAATAATATATTTATACTGTACATTATACTCGTGTGCCTCCATCTTGAAGCCAAAACAACAGCAAAAACCAAACGACAAATAATTCAGCACACTAGCACTGAATTATACTTAATGAAAAAAGAACCAACTTTGAAATGCACTTGAATGGAAAAATAAAAATCTTTCCTATTGAATATAACCAAATAATAAACAATTTTGAAAAGTACAGACACTAAAATGTACCTCTGTATAAATGCAAAAAAATAAGAATCTGAAACATAAATACATTTTTCAAGTGACAAAGAATTTTGAAATATGCTCCAATGAAAAAAATAACATAAAATAAAATACAAATTCCAACATATACTTAATTACAAAAGTAAAGAAGTTTACACGTCACTTTTTTGTTTTTTAACTGACATCAGAAAAACGTTTTACAGCATCTAAAATACCCGAAACACGCAGTATGATATTTTTATTCAAATGCAAAAATTGCTAGTGAATCAAAACAATGACTTCAGATTCTGATAATATGTTTTCTTGTTACACATCTAGTTATGAATATGATTCAAATAGTTCTGAAGAGGAAAGCATACATGTTTTCAATCGATTAAAGAATTTATTTGGGCCATTTTGAGGCAAACGGGCGGGGGGGAATGTCTCACCCAAAAGGAATGTGAGGAATGAATCAGCCCGTTTCCACAGGCTGATACATTCCTTCCATGGAGCTTGGACTCCCTCTGCTGGCGGCTTTTGGATGTAACACAAGGGTTTCAAAAAAACAGTACAGCAAAATACATTGACGTGATGGATGGGCGGGTAGAATGCGTCTTTTTTACGGTCATTGGCGGTCCTTTAGTGACATCACGTACGGACTCGTCACCAACTCAAAAAGAAGACTTCCTGAATGTTCAGCGCAAGTCTTAAAACATAAAATATAGCTATATGCGGTGGAATCTTTGTAAAATACGCCCAGTAGAAGTCATTTGAAGCCATTTTACAAATTATGGACACAACTTGTCCGGAGACGTCGGTTGTCCTTTAAGTCTACTTTGTTTAGACAAAGTCAGATGTCGAGAGCTCGCATATCCATTTCAAAAGAGAAAGATAAATAAAATTATAAATACATGTACTCCCAAAAAATAGGAATACTAACTAGTGACTGGCAACTGACCAGAGTCATCAATGCATGTCTTTCAGGTTGTGCAGCTGGTCCTGGATCAGTGCTCGGGGGCTCCGGTGAACGAACCGGAGGGAGTCGGCAGTGTAGACTCTTGGGAGGTGGATGAGTCCGGCTGCAGAGTCAGCGGTGAAACGCCAGGAAATGAGAGGTGACGTCCACAAGACGCCCCCCCCCCCCCCCCCCCCCCCCCCATTTATCTGGTCCTTGATCCCCGTCTTCCTCTTTGTCCTCCCGTTTAGTCACCTTAATGTGTATCAGCCGCTGCAGCTGGGTGGCGTGAAGCAGACATTTCCTGGGCTGCCATACGCAAGTTTCAGCGGTTGCATCCGCAACCTGCTGGTGGACACTCAGGTGGGCCCACGCAGCAGAAGTCAACGCAACTACAGACAATATGGAATTTTCATACTATGTGTGTGTGTGTGTGTGTGTGTGTGTGTGTGTGTGTGTGTGTGTGTGTGTGTGTGTGTGTGTGTGTGTGTGTGTGTGTGTGTGTGTGTGTGTGTGTGTGTGTGCGTGTGTCTGCGTGTGTTTGTGTGTGTGGGTGTCACTCAGGTGTACGACCTGGCGCAACCCGGCGAGAGTGTGGACAGCAGCCCAGGGTGCACCGGGACTGACGGTGTTTGTTTAACAGCGGCCGGGCCCTCCTGCGGAGCCCGCGCCTCCTGCCTGGCCGACTGGGGATCCTTCAGCTGCGAGTGTCACCCGGGACATACCGGACACAAGTGTGACACCGGTACGTGTGTGTGTGTTTTGTGTGTGAGTTTGTATGGCTAGTTTTGTGAGGACCACTATGATTTTATGCCACACGTAGTGAGGACATTTTTGACAAGTGAGGATTTTTTGATCGGTCCTCACAAGTTTTTCTTTCGGAAGTCTTCTAGATGGTCTCTATATGTATCTCTCAAAGCTGCTCAGTGCTCACCCGCAGAAAAACTGTCTGACTGTAAAGTGTCCTAGAGAGTTTTGAAAGGCGCTTATAAATTCAATGTATTATTAACATTATTATTATTTTCAGCGAGATCCTCACAAATGCATCAAAAAGGATTTTTTTGTGTATTTTCATCTCACTTGGATACACACACTTTTTACTCATGTTTGAGTGTGGTCGTGCGTGCGTGCGTGCGTGGTGGGCGTGCGTGCGTGCGTGCGTGTGTGTGTGTGTGTGTGTGTGTGTGTGTGTGTGTGTGTGTGTGTGTGTGTGTGTGTGTGTGTGTGTGTGCGTGTGCGTGTGTAATTAGTTTTTAATGGCTATTTCTGTGAGGACCACTATGATTTTATACCGTACATAGTGAGGACATTTTGACAAGTGAGGACTTTTTGGTTGGTCCTCACTAGTTTTTCTTTCTAAAGGCTTCTAGAGGGTCTATATTTGCATCTCTCAAAGCTGCTCACCCGCAGAAAAACATGTCCTGTGACTGTAAAGTGTCCTTGAGAGTTTTGAAAGGCGCTTATAAATTCAATGTATTATTATTATTATTATTATTATTATTATTATTATTATTATTATCCATCCATCCATCCATCCATTTTCCGTACCGCTTATTCCTCATTAGGGTCGCGGGGGTTGCTGGAGCCTATCTCAGCTGTCTTCGGGCACGAGGCGGGGGACACCCTGAATTGGTTGCCAGCCAATCGCAGGGCACACAAAGACGTACAACAGTCACTCTCACACTCACACCTAGGGACAATTTGGAGTTGTCAATCTGCCTGCCATGCATGTTTTTGGAGTGTAGGAGGAAACCGGAGGACCCAGAGAAAACCCACGGGGGTCCGGGGAGAACATGCAAACTCCACACAGGGAGGCCGGACCAGGACGCGAACCGGCGACCTCTGCACTGTGAAGCCGGTGTGCTAGCCACTGAACTACCGGGCCGCCCTATTATTATTATTATTATTATTATTATTATTATTATTATTATTATAGGTCCTCACAAATGCATCAAAAATGATTTTTGTGTGTATTTTCATTTCACTTGGATACACTTTTTATTCATGTTTGTGAGTGTGTGTGTTTGTGTGCGTGTGCGCGCGCAACTGCTAGCTATTTTTTGTATGTTTTTGTGGTTTTTTTTGTGCGTCATTTCCATTGTGTGTATATTTTGTGTTTATGTTACATTGTGTGTGTTTATCCTGCGTGTTTGAACAGTGGTTAGCCCGTCGGCCTCACAATGCAGAGGCACCGGGTTCGATTCCCATTCTGATTTGCATTTTCAAGGGTCCTTGTGCTTGTTTTTGTTTGTCCCTTCAGTGCTTCCAGAGTTCTCTTTGGACTCCAACAGCATGTTGAGATTCCATCTTCGAGCTGGGGGCAGCACCAACCGGCGCTCCAACATCCAACTGCTCCTGCGCACCCGTGCCGCCAGGGGCACTTTGCTTTCCGTCACGTCCCGGGAAGCCGACGAGTACATTGTGTTGGAGGTACCGGCATCTTAGGAAGTGTGTTTTAAAATGAAAAATCATAAATAAATGGAGGAACTGAAACTCTGACAATGATGTCATCCATCTGAACTTAGATCGCAGAGGGTCATTTGTCAGTCCGGGCTGACCTGGGCGACGGACCCCACGCCTTGCGGCTCTCTGGCCAGCGGGTGGACGTGGGCCAGTGGGTGCTCGTGGGACTCAGTCGTCACGACAACCTGTTTGTCCTGCGGCTGGAGCGGGGCGGCGGCTCGCGGGAGGTCCAGGCGCGCTTGGGGAACCGGCGGGAACTGGTGGTGGACCCGGCTAGCGTCACTGTGGGGAGGGGACCTCGCGGACGAGAGGACAGTGGCTTTAAGGGTGAGATGAGGCGCAACATTTTGACCCACGTCTGTGTAAGCTCTCAGTCGTACAGGAGTGGTCCATCGATGAAAAGGTTTCTTCAGCCGTCATCTGTACTTCTTTGAAGGTGTCGGACGTTTCGCTTCTTATCCAAGAGGCTTCGTCAGCGAACTAGTCTTTTTGATGGTAGTTTCGGCCCTATATATATCTCTACTGTCCAGATGTGGCGGTGCCAGACTCTGCTATGATTGGTCCCTGCTATCAGGTTGGGGGTAGCAGAGGACTACTCCCTGCGGCTACATTGATTACTTCTATTGTCCTGACTGATTACTTCGATTGTCCTGCCTGAGTATGACGTCTACGACTGGCCTGATTGCCCCATTTTCTCTGGTATCACCTCATCAGCATTACGAAGCCTATGTTGCCTAAGAAGTCTGTTGTATGAACGATTCCAAATTGAACCTCACCCCACCATGGTAATTTAGTGAAGGAGTTTGCCGTTTTATCAAAATAGCTTCTTTTACTCGCCTTACAAACCTTTACTCTACAAAATGTTTTGACCATTGTTTTGTTTTTATGAGCTGTGTACTGTGTGTGAAGTTTATAATATCTAACACCTATGCTATTCTGATTAGCCTGTTTATGGCATTTCACATTATATGTTAGCACCAAGCTAACAGACTTTTCACAGTTATCCAATCCCACAATGGTCGCGGGAATGCTAGCTGTGTTCAAGTGGTGGGCGTTGTTAACCCTGAACTGGTCGCCAGCCAATCGCAGGGCAGATGAAGACAAACGGCAAACATTTACACCGACCACACGTTTTGAGGAATGCGGGGTGAAATCGGGGTGCCCGTGGAAAACCCGCGCAGGCGCTGAGAGAACATACAAATGCGACGCAGGAAGGCTGGAACCCAGAATCGAACTACAGACCACCCACTGCGCTGTCAGTCAGGACGTTGCAACACCATGCGTTACCGTAGCGATTAGTTGAAGCCCAAAGTTCTCTAATTACTTTAACGTTGATGCTAATTTGTGTTAGCGATCACATGTTATGTTAGCATTAAGGTAGAAAATGTTGCTTAGCTGTTATATTTTGCTTTAGTTGAACATTCTAATTACTGTCACGTAGATGCTGATTTATGTTAGCCTGTCAATGATATTTTTAATTTAGCACAAAATTAGCAGACTTTCGTGAGCTATGCAATTCTGGATTGGATCATTTCTGTCCCTTTGATGCTAATTTCTGTTAGCCTGTCAAATTTAAATTACTTTAGCTATGCATTTCTGGATTGGTTGATCATTATAATTACTGGAAAATATATACTAATTTGCGCTAGCCTGTCTACAGTGTCAACATTGAGCTAACACACTTCCGTTAGATGAAATGTAAAAGGTTTATTTGTTGTTTGTTTCTTCATGTGTGAATGCTATGTTTTGTGAGAATTGAATTAAATGAAGTATGTACGTGTCTTATGTCAAGGTTGCATGCGGGACGTCCGTTTGAATGGGCGAACGCTACCTCTGGACGGACAGAGCAGCGACGAGCTGGTGAGCGTGTTGGAGAGGCTCGGAGTCACGTTGGGTTGTTTCAGCGACGCCTGCCGCGCACAAACTTGCCCCGACCCGCTGCGCTGTGTGGACCTGTGGAGGAAACATCAGTGCAGGTACACGCATGCACGCACGCAGATGCAAATTACGTGCAAATATACGCATGCCTTAATGGTAATGCTAACATATCCAGGAATTGGAAATATTAGCCTTTGGGTAACTGATATTTGAACACAAACAACACAGATACACTTTAAAACATGCATATATCCTTTATCCTCTGCAAAGAGTTCCGATTTTCAATTCCCCCAAGGTACGAAAGTTTGATAACATCATTTCTCATGGTTTCCCAGATGTCCAGGTGGCCAGGTGACGCTGACAGATGAGTCGGGCGCGCAGCGCTGCGTAGCATCGCCGTGTGTCGCCGCCTCGTGCCGCAACGGCGGCGTGTGCCAGCCGCTATCGGCTGACAACTTCCGGTGCCGCTGCCACGAGGGTTTTCGCGGGCAACGCTGCGAGCTGGGCCAGTACCGAGGCCACCGGTTGGCCGCCCTCAGCCCAAGCTCCATCTTGGCCATCAGCATGTGTCTGCTTGTTTTTTTCGGTCAGTTGCATTATCAATGGATTACTTGAAGGTCGTCAATTGATTTTTTTTTATGTCATTAGCTAACCAAAAAGTGGATGATAGCACCACTTCTTCAAATTTTTTTAAGTAAAACTTGTTAAATTCAATCAAGAAAGCAATTAACAAATCATAATTTGTTTGAAGAGATGTTAGAGAGATAGAAGAGCGCTGTGGAACCAGCTAACGACCTAACAGATCTCTAGCTAACAAGCTAATAGATCGCTAGCTCACTGGCTAATAGATCGCTAGCTCACTGCCTAATAGATCACGAGCTAACTAGGTAATAGATCCCTGGCTCACTAGGTAATAGATCGCTAACTAACTACCTAATAGATAGCTAGCTAATTAGCTAATATATTGCTAACTAACTAGCTAATAAATCAATAGCTAAATAGCTAGTAGATTGCTAGCTAACTAGCTTATAGATCACTAGATAACTAGCTAATAGATCGCTATCTCACTAGCTAATAGGTCACTCTCTCACTAGCTAATAGATCACTAGCTCACTAGCTAATAGATCGCTAGTTCACTAGCTAATAGATTGCTAGCTAACTGGCTAATAGATTGATAGCTCACTAGCTAAGAGATCGCGAGTTCACTAGCTAATAGAACGCTAACTAACGGGCTAATAGATCGCTAGCTCACTGGCTAATAGATCACTAGCTCACTCGCTAATAGATCGCTCGCTCACTGGCTAATAAATCACTAGCTAACTTGCTAATAGATTGCTAGCTAACTAGCTAATAGATCGCTAGATAACTAGCTAATAGATCGCCAGCTCACTGGCTAATAGATCGCTAGCTAACTGGCTAATAGATCACTAGCTCACTAGCTAAAAGATTGCTAGCTCACTAGCTAATAGATCACGAGCTCACTGGCTAATAGATCGCTAGCTAACTAGCTAATAGATCACTAGCTAATAGGTTCGCTAGCTCACTGGCTAATATATCACTAGCTCACTAGCTAATAGATCACTAGCTAACTAGCGATCCATTAGCTTGTTAGCTAGCCAGTTAGATTGATCGGTCAAGAGTTGTGTTTGTGTGTGCGTATAGCCGTGCTGGTAGCGGTGACTGTGTGGAATCAGAAGGGCAGCCGCGACAAGTTCCGTAAACGCGGCGTCTACCACATTCCAACCGAGCATGAAAGTTGGGAGGACGTCCGCGAAAACATCCTCAACTACAACGAGGAAGGCGGAGGCGAGCAAGACCAGGTAACCAATTTCACCAGTAACCCTAAAAAGGTCTCCAGGTTTCCCTCCAAAACTTTTACCGGATGTTTGGTTCTTGCTTGCTCCTCGTAATTCCTGGAACAAAGCAAGTGCCACATTTGTTCATTTTGGAACATTCAATATTATATGAATTACGAATCATATCATGAAAAACAGTAATATTCCCCATTATTTTAGTATACACTGAGCCGGAATCGAACCTTGCCAATTTGAACTGTCAGACATGCTCATCGGTTGTCCACCGTGCCGCCACTTTGAAACCCGAGTTGTAAAGTCTCTGTTTCAAAACTTAATTTAAATTTCAAGTCATATTTTAAAATCAAAACTACTTTGAAACCCAAAACCTACTTTAAAACCTAATTTGAAACCCTGCTTCTCAATTTAAACCTTGATTTGAAACCTTGACTTATGTTTGAAACCCTAAATTAAAGCCCTAGTCCCACTGTCAAACTAATTTGAAACCCAAACGGTCTTTTGAAACTCTAATTTGAAACACTAACCCCAGAATGAAAACCAAATTCGAATTCTTAACCCTAGTTTTGATCCCTAATTTGACCCCCCCCCCTTTGATTTTTAAACCCTAATTCAAAACTCAAGTTTGAAACCCTTGCACAGGTTTTAAATTTGAATTCTATCGAGTTTGAAACCCAAACCCTGCTATGAAACCACAATTTGAAACGCCAACTCAAATTTGACACTCTATCTTGAAACCTTGTATTTTGAAATCCTAACCCAACTTTGAACTCCTAATTTGCAACCCCAACCCTAGTGTGATACCGTAATACTGCTTTGAAACACTACTTTTACTTTGAAACCGTAACTCATTCACTGACGTACGTGTGCAAAAAATGCTTCCACTCCAGTGCCAGGGTTTTTGTCATTGTCACTCGAATTCCAGGACCCACAAGGTATTGAGTTTTAGGACTACATAAACATTCAATACAGCATTCGAAACCTTAGACTCTCGTCTTTCATCGGAAAACAAATTGTTAATTCCTAAATTATATGCGTCTGGAGTTATGTGAGCTTGAAATGAGGTTAGCACGCTGGCTTCACAGTGCAGAGGTTGCCGGTTCACGTCCCGCTCCGGCATGTTCTCCCGCATGGGTTTTCTCCGGGTCCTCCGGTTAAAGCCACGTGATTGGTCAAGAACGCAGCAGTGAGGGGGCGTGGTTTAATCATTAAAGAGACAGGCAGACGACAGAGAGAGAGTGACAAAATGGATAGAAAACAGTGAAATTTGGACTCGTTTCAACTTCCCATAATCAGGCTCCACCAATAACCCACACACAAGCCATCTGTACGCTTGATGCAAAAAGCTATCAACCCAGCTAAACAGAACACAATTAGATTGGATTGGATTTGCCTTTATTAGTCTCGCAGTGGAGAAATTTACATTTCACAGCAGCAAAGTAATGAAAGTCGAAAAGCAAAACACAGGAGCTGCTGGAAAGGCAGCCACTCTTGCGGCGCCGTCTTGATGTCAAAAGAACAAAAAAAACTAAATAACAAATAACATGACAACACAAAGACACAGAGAGACATTCATTCTTAAGCACTTTCTGTACCCTCATTGTTACATAAAGCAGTTCCAGATGAAAGAGGAATTGATGAGGAACTCGATAAAATTATCACAGAGAAAGCACCTACAAGGGAGTACAGTTTATTTCTTTAATTATAATACCATAGCACATGTATTATACATAAAATAAGGTATATTTTGTGTCGTTTTAAGGCTTAGAAAATTAGAAAGTAGAAAATTGTGTTTTATGGGGACCAAGGAACGGATTATTCTCATTTTAATGGTTTCCTATGGGAAATTAATTTTTGGGATACACACTTTTTGCCTTACACACTCTGTCTGGGACCCAATTAAGTTCGTAAGCCAAGGTATCACTGTATTGATTTTTCCTCACCACATGACCGAATGCCGCTGCCGGACTGACGCACACGTGTCTCACGTTACAGAAGGGCTACGACATGACCGAGCTGAAGCGTCCTCTGCGTTCCAGCCTGTCTCAGTCGTCTTCTTGCACCACAGCCCCGCTCATCAAGTCGTCTCCGGGCTCACAAGAGGAGGTGCACCCCCCCGCTGCCTCCTGCGCACCCTACCTCAGCATCCCGCAGCCACGCCTGCACACGCATCCCCCGGCCCCGCCTCCATCGTCGCGCTCCCACGTGGACTTCGAGAGCTACGTATCTCGCATCGTGTGGGAGGCGGACCAGGACGACGATGCATTCCCGCAGGACGTCTTCCACAGGTGGCGGGTGGAAGGATCCGGAACTCCGGCAGGGAGCCTCAGCTCGCTGGGGAACGACGAGGAAGAGGAGGACGACCAAGGCGAGAGGCCGCAGGAACGGCTGTCCTGCTGGGGACCAAAATTCCAGACGCTGAGCGACATGTACGACCGCCCTCAGGGGGCATTCTTGTATGGGACCACCGCGCAACGGCCTCCCAGCCACTAGGGGGCCACATGACATTCTCGGCTCCTTCTCATTTCTGGATTTGACATCGCTTTGCCCATCTTTGAAGAGGGCAGTGATGTTTTTTCCAAACCTGGCGACAAAAATCATTTCATGTTTTTCCAACTGGAGTAATTTCGGCCCCTTTACCTCCTTCTCTTTAGACACATTGACGACCTAAAGTTCCCGGAACCTTTTACTCTTCAATTTCACACGAGTCATTTATTTTTGTTGCCTTTTCTCCAACTAAAAGACCAAAAAAATGAGTTTGTCCCACGATGCCTTAGGAATGTACTTATTTCTTAAAAATTGAGTAAACAATCATCTTGACCAACTTTTCCTCGCCCACTACCCATGTTCATTGGACCCCCACCCAAAAAATATCGTTTTCTCACCTTAAAATCAGAATACATTTTTGATGAGAACAAAATTTTCCCTATACCTAAAGTATGTATGCGCCTCTATTCAATTCAGTTTTGAGTGTTTGTTGCTTGTTTGAATTGTATGATACAATGTAAATATGGACAGTTTTTATAATTACCTAAAATAATATTTCCTTTTGTACATGAATTGTAATAAAATGAATTTTTTCCCTGAATATTTTCATAACTGTCAACCTTGGCTAATAGCTGCCCTTATAAATGATTACAATTCCCGTATAAGAGTTGTAGTACACAATGCAGACAGCTAGCTAACCGCGCATGCGCTTGTTATGCTTTTATCAATCCGACCGTAGGCAGCGATAAAAAAAAATATACGATTGAGGATGACTTTTGCTGGTTTGCCGTGACAATAGTAGCGATCGGCGGCAGCATTGTTGTTGGCTAACAGCAGACAAACTGGATTTGAGCCAAAATGGTCTGAAAGATCTGTGCACAATTTAAAAAAAAAGTTCCCATATAAAAGTCGTACTACACCGCTCATTATTCAAAATGATTTAAAAAAGTGCAAAAATATGGGGAACACGTATAAGTCGACAGGTATATATTTTGCTTTTTTCAAAATACCACTGGAAAAATATGAACACCTTTGTGGAAATTCCACCTGAAATTGCATGGATTTTTTTTATGCTTGGTACAGTGGGGCCTCGGTTTACGAACACCTTGCCTTAAGAAATTTTCGGTTTACAAAGGTTAAATTTATTAAAATTAAACCTTGGATTAAGCACTACTTTTCGCGATACACACGACCCACCACGGCTGGCGGAGTAATCTTCGGCGGAAGAACACCAAAGCACATGACCGAACAGCGCCCCAGCCAGCCAGCCTTTCCACACCCCCTTTCTCTGAATACACGCGTCGATCGAGAGAGAGACATCGATCGCCTTCAAGGAGTTTTTTACAGATGCTTTTGCTGTTATGGGACCGAAAAAGACCCCACCACAGGCGCCTGTTCAGCCAAAGAAGACACAAAACAAAATTACAGCAGAGGAGAAGAAGATCATTGAGAAACACGAAAGAGGTGTGCGTTTGTCTGATTTAGCGGCCTAGTGGATATGCTAAGTCCACCATTGCTACCATCCTTCGCCTAAAAGCTTTACCTAAAGGCTTTATTTACTCGATGCTTTCACGTGACTAAAGGCTTGGCATGATGTTACCCTTCGATCCTTGAAAGCAGCATGGAAGAATTTGTGGCCCGCATGCATTGAAGGATTTGATCCTCATGACTCTGTTGTTTTGGACGACATTGTTTCCATTGGACAGAACATGGGACACGAAGTGGATGCAGATGACATTGAGGAGCTTGTTGCTGACTATAATGAGGTCCTCAACACAGAGGATTTGATTTTCCTTCAAGAGGACAAGCAGAAGCAAGCCATTCGGGAGTTGTCATCTGATGGCGAGGAGGAGGAGATGGCTGCAGCATCAAGTCAGAGCATCAAGGCAATGTTGGCTAAGTGGAATGATAGGCAGGCTTTTATTGCACAGTTCCATACAGAAAGGACTGTGGCTATGAGAATCATCAACATGATGCATGATAATGTGAAGACCTTACACCTTAGTTTCGTAAGACCTTACACATCAGACAGCAACAGGTGTCAATTAAGAGCCATCAACGACCATCACACATGTAAATAAAGTGACTTTATTATACAGTGCAGGGTATTTCTTTCATTACAATACAATAGCACATTTATTATACATAGAATAGGGTATATTGTGTGTAGTTTTAAAGGACAATCGACGTCCCCGGACAAGTTGTGTCCATAATTTGTAAAATGGCTTCAAATGACTTCTACTGAGCGTACAGTGAGACCTCAACTTACAAACACCTTAACTTACAAACTTTTCATCTTACAAATTTATGAAAATTAAACCTCATAAGCACTATTTTCATAATACACACCCACCACGGCGAGCGGAGTGATCTTCGGCGGAAGCACACGACCGAACATATCCAACAGTCCTTATGGAAGGTGACTCTCCTTCCATAAGCCATCAACGACCATCAAAAAGGCAAATAAAACTTTATTTGACAGCACAGTTTATTTCTTTAATTACATTCCTCATGCAATTCCCTTTGACCTTCGACCTCCAACGCCATTCCATCAAGCCATAAATGACCATCACAAATGTAAATAAAGTGACTTTATTATACAGTGCAGTGTATTTCTTTCATTGCAATACAATAGCACATTTATTATACATAGAATAAGGTATATTGTGTGTAGTTTTAAGGCTTATTTAGTTGAAAAGTATATTTTATGGAAACCCGGGAACGGATTATTCCCATTTTAATGGTTTCCGATGGGAAATTTCTTTTTTGAGATACACACTTCGCCTTACACACTCTGTCTGGGAACCAATTAAGTTCGTAAGTTGAGGTCTCACTGTATTTTAATAGGATTCCACCGCATATAGCTATATTTTACGTTTTAAGACTTTGAGTTGGTGACGAGTCCGAACGTGAAGTCACTAAAGGAACGCCCCTGACCGAAAAAATGACGCATTGTAGCCTTCCATCGCGTCAATGTATTTTGCTGTACTTGTTTGGTCTGGGGACCTCGTGTTGCACCCAAAAGCCGCCAGAAGCGGGCGTCCAAGCTCCATATAAGGAATTTATCAGCCTGTGGAAACAGGAGGTGGCCAAAGGAGGTCGCCATTTTGTGCCTCTTTTTCAATGAGACATTTCCCCTCAATGTTGCCTCAAAATGGCACGGAATAAATTCTTTAATCGATTGCAAACATGTATGGTTTCATCTTCACAACTATTTGAATCATATTCATAACTGGATGTGTAACAAGAAAGCATATTCTCTGAATCTGAAGCCATTGTTTTGATTCTCCAGCAATGCAAGACGTCTTGGTGTGACGTCACGAACTCGGGGCGGGACTTTCTGAAAATGCCCAATTCGCAGCTCAATTTTTTGCAGATTTTGGACACTTTAAGTCATTTTTATTGGTGTTTTGACTAAAAATATCATACTGCGTGTTTTGGGTATTTTAGATGCTATAAAATGTTTTTCTGATGTCAGTTAAGAAACAAAAAAGTGACGCCGGTTGTCCTTTAAGGCTTATTTAGTTGAAAATTATATTGTATGAAGACATGGGAATGGATTATTCTCATTTTAATGGTTTCCTCTGGGAAATTAATTTTTGGTATACACACTTTTCGCCTTATACAGTCTGGCTGGGAACCAATTAAGTTCGTAAACCAAGGCCCCACTGGATTTGTTTTTCCTAAAACGAAAAGTGGGATTTTACCAAAATATTCTGAGTCATTTAGAGCAAAAGCAATCACAGGGCACGGATTTTGTTTTTTTTTTATTTAAAAGATTACATCATTCTGAATAAGAACATTCCCCCCAAAAAAATTGGAATTCAGTACACAAACAAAAATGTTTAAGCATCTCAAGGCACAAATGAGGACGTACAGTCATAAATAGCTCTCGAGATTCCTATTTTTTTCATTCTTTGTTTAATTCAATAAATACGAAGTCGTGGCATCGTGCAAGCGGTGGCGACGGCTCAGATCAAGTTTCCAGGAATGAAACAGTCAGAGAAAACATACACTCCAAAAAAGTGGTCGCCGTTGTGACCACAGAGCTGCATGCCTCCCATCGCAAGAATGGAACGGAACGACGCAGTCAAGTAGCACCGGGAAGTATCACACAAATCTTATTTTGTATGTTTAAATTAAACTTCCGTTTTTTTGGACTGCTAAAAAGGGGTGTCGAAGCCCCCCTCCCCCCAGCTCAGTGATTGGCTGGTTTTTCCGTGC
The DNA here is from genome assembly GCF_051943395.1 of Hippocampus bargibanti. Lineage (NCBI taxonomy): Eukaryota > Metazoa > Chordata > Actinopteri > Syngnathiformes > Syngnathidae > Hippocampus > Hippocampus bargibanti. The sequence continues at coordinate 9,032,437 of NC_142739.1, forward strand.
TGCTCGGCGGAGTCAAGATAGGTGCCACGGCAACCACTGGCGATAAAGGGCAGTTGGCAACTTCCACAATTTGGCGCTCTTGAGCTTTTCTCTGAGGGAAAAAATGCAAGAAAAACATTAATTTTGTTAGTAATTTTATACATTATGATTATAAGTAATCCAACTTTGGCCTTCACACCATGTTTGGTTATTACAGGCAAACAGGAAGTACTTTTTTTCACCCCCAAGACAAAGGAGGCTTACCAGGAAGTCCAAGTAGGTGACGTGCGTCTGGATGTTGTGTCGGTCTTCGGTCTTCACGTTGGGAAAAGTCTTGAGCTCAGGTTTGGCCTCCGAACGCAGCGTGTCCACAAAGGGGTCCATCCACCGCACGCACTCTGACACGCTTTCCCACGTCAGACCTGATGCAATGCAAGCACGCAAAATCTTATCAAGCTGACTCAGACGGTTTATAAAATCGTGTTAGCAGGATCTCAGAAAACTATCTGTGGCACGTACCGGACACTTTGTTGACGATGTCGAAGGTCGAGAAGTGGCAAAAGGCAGCGGCAGCGAGTACGCTGTAGCTGAAGTCCAACGAGTGGATATCCATCATGCACAAGTCCAGCAGCTGAGAAGAAACCCCCACAAATGTTGTAAACATTTTTTTAAAAGCTGTGTTTGTGTGTGAATCTTCATGATGGAATAGAAAGTCCTCAAGTGTTTGTACGTGAGAAAATGTAAAAGGCCTCCGTGTTAGAAACTAACATGCTTGAAACTGTTAGCATGTTAGCAAACAGGAAGTCCTCAACTGAGACACTGTTGAGAACATTTTAACAAAAAGAAACTCTATAAGAGATTAGTTAGCATGTCAGCAAAAAGACAGTCTTTTGGCGTGTTGACAATGAAACATCTTGAAGTGTTAGCATGCTACCAACAGGAAACACCCAACGCTGAGCATGTTAGCGACCTAGGATGACCGCCACTAATAGCACGTTAGCAACTGCTCACACAATAGCACATTTATTATACATAGAATAAGGTATGTTGTGTGTAGTTTTAAAGGACAACCGACGTCTCCGGACAAGTTGTGTCCATAATTTGTAAAATGGCTTCAAATGATATCTACTGAGCGTATTTTAATAGGATTCCACCGCATATAGCTATATTTTACGTTTTAAGACTTGCGCTGAATATTCAGGAAGTCTTGTTTTTGAGTTGGTGACGAGTCCGTACGTGACGTCACTAAAGGAACGCCCCTGACCGAAAAACTAATGCATTGTAGCAGTCCTTCCATCACGTCAATGTATTTTGCTGTACTTGTTTGGTCTGGGGACCTCGTGTTGCACCCAAAAGCCACAAGAGGGCGTCCAAGCTCCATATAAGGAATTTATCAGCCTGTGAAAACGGAGGTGGCCACACGAGGTCGCCATTTTGTGCCTGTTTTCTGGTGATCGTTTCTCCCCAATGTTGCCTCAAAATGGCATGGAATAAATTCTTTAATTGATTGCAAACATGTATGCTTTCCTCTTCAGAACTATTTGAATCATAGTCATAGCTGGAGGTGTAACAAGAAAGTATATTCTCCGTATCTGAAGCAATTGTTTTGATTCTCAAGCAATGAAAGACGTCTTGGCGTGACATCACAAACTGGAGGTGGGACTTTCTTATAATGCCCAATTCGCAGCTCATTTTTTTTTGCAGATTTTGGACACTTTAAGTCATTTTTATTGGTGTTCTGCATTTTAATAAAAACATCATACTGCGTGTTTTGGGTATTTAAAATGCTATAAAATGTTTTGCTGATGTCAGTTAAGAAACAAAAAAGTGACATCGGTTGTCCTTTAACTTTTTCTTTTTATTTATTAGCAAAACAGGACGGAATGGTATATAAATTAGACCAAAATGGCCTTACAAAATGGCTGCAAGTTAGCAAGATTTCTTTTTTACCTGCGTGATCTGGATGTACATTTCCTGCGAGAACTGCGGCACCAGGAAGTTTTCATCGTCCTTCTGGGCCTCCACCTGAGCGTAGAGCTTCAGCCAAGAGATGGGAGTCTCCGGACAAAGATTCCAGTCCAATGCCTACAAGAATTTTAAAAGTATATCACTGTGTGTGCGGGCAGGTTAAACTTCAAGGGTGGTTAAACTTCAACACTGAATGTAGTTGAAAATGTGGGACGCCACCTTGAGGATGTGAAGCTCTGTGCGTCGGATGTCCCATGAGTCACACGCACCATCTGTCACGTAGGCAAACTCGCCAATTTTGGGTGGATAGATCTCCTGCAATAAAGGATTTTCACATTAAATATATATTTGGTGTCAGTAATGCACTTGATAAAGCCTCTGATTGGTCAAACTCAGAAATGTAAATATCATTATTTTCGGATTGTAAATATCAAATAGGATTTTTTTTAAACCTGAATGAGTTAATTAATTAAAACTTTTTCCGCCATTTTAAATTAAATGTGCCACATTGGGAATTTAAACTGCAAATCAAAACATTTGCTTAAAAAAATGAAATCTTGAAAGTAGAATAAAACTATGCTAATAAAAAAATGTGTGTCATTAAAAAAAATAGTATTCATTTAAAGGACAACCGACACCTCCGCACAAGTCGCGTCCATAATTTGTAAAATCACTTCAAATGACTTCTACTGAGCGCATTTTACAAAGATTCCACCGCATATAGCTATATTTTACGTTTTAAGACTCGCGCTGAATATTCAGGAAGTCTTGTTTTTGAGTTGATGACGATGCCCTACGTCAGAGGTCCCCAAGAGGCCGGTACCAGTCCGTGGGTCATTTGGTACCGGGTCGTGCAGAAAGAATAAATAATTTACATAGTTTCCGTTTTATTATCTGAGTGCGAACTATCTTTTATTTTGAAAAATGCGTATTGAATGGACACGCCCTTAACTCGCACCTGTTCGAGTAGCTTTGTGAGGAGATGGACGCGGAACACAGACGCCTTCTCTTACACACAGAAATTACATGGTTATCCCGAGGGAGATCGCTTGCCAGTGTTTGAATTATGAGAGCCGCTGCAGAGATTTCTCTCAGAAAAAAGTAACCGCTTGCAGCGCATTTCCGTGACGAGGAATGGGTCGCAAAGCTCGCTGACTTGTGCGACATATTCAACCTGCTCAATGAACTCAATCTGTCACTTCAGGGGAAAATGACAACTGTCTTCAAGTTGGCTGAGAGTAGCTGCATTTAAAGCCAAACTGGCCCTGCTGCAGTTTCCGACATCTTATTTGTGTGAAGCGGGGTTTTCTTCAGTGACAGCAACCAAAACAAAACTACGGAGTAGACTGGACATAAGCAAGACACTTCGGGTGTCATTATCTCCCATTATCCCTAGATGGGACCGTCTCGTTGCAGAGAAACAAGCTCTGGGGTCCCATTAATTCAGTTGTAGTGAGTTGTATTTTTCATGCGCTTTGTACTTGTTTTTGTGGTGTATCTTATTTTGAAGGCACATTTAAACATTACCATGGTGACCATAGAGCGCTAAGGGGCAGAGACGATGTTACATATGTTGTTGTTGGCGCGATGTTACCAGGACTCTGCTAATAAAGTTGTATAAAAATACACAATGGATTCACGTTTATTATTATATTAAAAAAAAAAACAGTTTCCGTGCCTGTCGGATGATTTTATTTTGTTGTACTTATCCGCTGGTCCGTGAAAATATTGTCTGACATCAAACCGGTCCGTGGCGCACAAAAGGTTGGAGACCACTGCGCCGCGTGACGTCACGGAGGGAAAGCCCGGGACACAATGCAATTGGGGTACTTTTTTTCATCTTAAAACATCATGTTGATCGCAATTTTAGAAGGAAAACTACATAAAAGACGCGACGGTGAATCGTGTGTCGCAGCCAATAGCGGTAACACGCATAAAGAAGGTGTACATTTACACAAATTCCCAGCAGACAAAGCAGCTCGATTCCAATGGAGCTTGTGCGGCATCTTGTGCATTTTCTGAGCGCTACATTGGAGTCCAGACGGCTCAAATTGATATGGAAGGACTTCTTTAATTGATTGCAAACATGGATGCTTTCCTCTTCAGAACTACAGTAAAGTCTCGTTATATCGATATTCAAGGGAGTCCAAAAAAATATCGATATAACCGGGACTATCGATATATCCGACCCTGTTTGCATGTAATTTTCTCCGTGCGTGCATAGAAATAGTATCGATATAACCGGGACTATCGATATATCCGATATCGATATAACGAGACTTTACTGTATTTGAATCATATTCATAACTGGATGAGTAACAAGAAAGCATCTCCGAATCTGAACTCTCTGAAGCCACTGTTTTTATTCTGGAGCAAGGCAGAGTGTGAGACCAATAGTGACGTCATGAACAAGGGGGCGGGACTTTCTGAATCTGCCCAGTTCCGAGCTCATTTTGTGGCAGTTTTGGGACACTTTCAGTCATTTTTATTGGTGTTTTGCATTTGACTAAAAATATCAGCCTGCGTGTTTTGGGTATTTTAGATGCTATAAAACGTTTTTCTGATGTCAGTTAGGAAACAAAAAAATGTGTTGGTTGTCCTTTATTTCAATTATTCTTCTTTTCCTTTCGGTTTTTCCCTTCGAGGGGTCGCCACAGCGAATCAGTGACCTCCATCTTCAGAGGTTTGATTCACATGTTTGTTTTGGCCAAGCTTTTACGTCGGATGCCCTTCATGACACAACACTCTGTATTTATCCTTTATTTCAATTACAATTTAAAAAAAATTGAATTTCTATATCCCTTATTTCTTTGCAAAAAATACTTTTGAACATTTTTTTTCTTCTTGCTGTGATAACCATAGAACATGAAATAACCATGAAGTAATTATAGTTCATAAAATGGATTTTTTTTAGCACAAGTTAAAAAAAAGTGCCCCCAAAGGAGAAGGAAGGTGACCTCTGACCTCAATCTTGGAGGCGATGAACAACGCAGTGATGCCGATGAGCTGCAGGTAGTCCTTGTTGACATCCTCCTGAGTCAGCATAAAGCGGTCGAAGAAATCCTGGGCCAAGTATGCCGTCTGCCTGTGGAGGTAGTACACTTCGCTCACCTAAAAAAAAAATACATGAATAAATAAATATTGAGTGGGAAGGGAGGTGTGTGTGCGTGTAGGATATTGGTCCAACCCCGGCGAAGGTGTGCTTATGTGTGTGTGTTGTTGTTCTAACCTCTAGTAGCCAGTCCAGCAGAATGGCCCTCATGCTGGGCTGCAATTTGTGGTGTCTCTGCATATAATTCTTGTCGTGAACGTACTTGAGCTCCTTGTTGAGCATCTTGATCCATACGTCATCCGAGCTGGCCCAACTGTGACATCACGAAAAGCGTCGACCAATACAGTCAATGCCACCATAGTTGACGCAGAACGCAGGGCGGCCATCTTAGGTGTGGCATTGAAAAACACTACCTAAGACGTGGTATGGGTGAAGCCTTGATGAATATGTTCTTGAAACGGTACTGCTTGAAGTTGGATGGATCGGCGGGTTCCAGTTCTTTGTGGGGCGTTTCGATGAGGACGCACGGGCTCGCTCCTTCCTCTGACCAACACTTCTATATCCCCCAAAAATACATCAGAATAGTGTATGTGGTTAATACACAACATGGCCGCCGTGGAAAAACTGGGAAAATCTAAAATGGCTGACTTGTATTAAGGTGTTAAATACACACATAAATAAACGTTGGAAAATCTTTGTTTTCTTAAAATGGTTTTTGACTGCACACATGTTCGCTCTTAATACTTTGAGCACAAAAGTCAGAATTTCACATACAAGGGATGGTAAAAAACAAGGGGATGATTGTGACACCTGCCATAGCAGGTAAACATGTCCCCCTACCAAAACTTTAGCGTAAAATTCAGTGTCAATTTTCAAAATTTTTGGAAAAGAAAGAAATAAATAAACAAACTAAAATACATTTCTAATTTTGATGACACATTTTTTTGTTGTAAAATAGAAAAAAAATCATTCAAACAAATTTTAATTTCACCCACTCACTGCCAGACAATGTGCAATAATAATTATAATAATAATAATAGTAATAATAATAATAATCATAACACATTTCATTCATCAACACCTTTCAAATCTCTCAAGGACATTTTAGTCACACGATATTTTTTTTCTGCGGGTGAGCAGCGGCAGACACACGCACCAGCGTTCACTCAACCTGGAAGTACCAAAGTAAATAAAAAAGAACTAAATGTGTCCAATCCAATGCCAGGGTTTTTGTCATTGTCACTCAAATTCGAGGGCCCACAGAATATTGACTTTTAGGGCTACATAAACATTCAATGCAGCGTAAGAAACATTAGACTCTCTTCTTTTATCATAAAAAAAAAGAGTTAATTCCTAAATGATATGGGCCTGGAGCTATATGAGCTTGAAATGAGGGTGGCTGTCCAAAATACAATGCAATATATCCATATTGGTTTATATAGCGCTTGAACAACAGATGAGGCTGAAACAAAGCGCTAACATGGAAGGGAAAAAATATTGCCATAGGCCATTTCTAGCGCTTTATCGGCACCTACACAAGAAAAAAATAAAACCCGAACAAATTTGGGAATGGGGCTCCACGTCATATTTTCAATTCCCGAATTAATTTGTAAATGGCAGTAAATGAGTTAAAGTCTACACAGACATTTTATACGTAATACGTACATTCATTTTTTGGTGCTGAAATGTATATCAGAATCAGAAAGCCTTTCATTAAGTCCCACAATGGGGAAATTTGCAATATTGTGCTCAAAACGATTTTGGCTATATACAAGCGATTAGATGTGCAAATGTGATTATGATAATTAGGTCATCAGTCCTTGTCGCACAATGGGTATGCAAAAAGAAAAAAAACAAACAAACAAACCTGAATTTCATAACAGCTTTGTTTCTTGGCGGTGGTTTGACTCTTGGTGGGCTGCAAGAGAAAAGCAAGACATGTTACATAAACAGACACATATTTTCATTTTCTGTTGAAAGTGGCATGTAAAAAGTGGCATTTTGATAGCTTGTATAGAAATACACTAGATGCCTGGTCAAAATTACAACCAAAACCTTTTCCTGCATATTTCCAAAAACGAGTCTGTTGATCTAATTCACACGAGAGCTCAGTTGTCCAAAAGGTCAGCAAAGTTGCAGTGTTAGCACACATTAGCATTAGCGGTATTGTGATTGAAGTGAGTCACCATAACACAATTGGGATTGGTTTGTTGCCGGAACGTGCTACTTTTTTTAATTTTCACAAGAGTCGAGAGAAAGTAATGATTTTTGTACTTGTTTATTATTATCATCTGCAAAGTTCTTAAAATCAAATCAAAGTCCAAGTCAGCTTTATTGACAAATATGCTAATATGCATGTCATACAGCACAGATGAAATTACTGTCCTCCCGGACCCAGCGTGCAAGGCACTTATAATGGCCCATAAATAATGATAAAATTGTGCATAAATAATAATACATTTGATTTATAAGCGCTTTTCAAAACTCACGTCAAGGTCACGTTACAGTCGCAGAAAAGGTTTTTCGGTGGGTGAGCAGCAGTAGCCACACGCGGCAGCGTTCCTCAACCCGGAAGTAACTCAAATAGATAGAAATATAGCTAGCTAACAGATACCAAGCTATATAGCTAGCTAGCTGTATAGCTAATATTTGATTTCTCCCAAAAAGTTTCATTTGGTCTGTCAAAATTGTTTTTAACATACATTACATCCCCTCTATTTTGTTTAATTAAAAAAAAATCAAGTACATGAAAAAAGTCCCCGAATGTATTGTACCTCACTTCATTCCTTAAAGTTTTTCAAATACACAGTAGCTCAAAATATTTTACTTTCAAAATTGTTTTTAAACATAGTAGCTTCCAATTTTTAAATTCATGAAAAAAATTATGTCCAAATGTTTAGATTTATGAAGGCAATATCTGAAATATTGGATTTTTGTCATGTGGGTTGGTGCCTTTTTGCCTCAAAATATCTGAATCACAGACTGATATTAACTATATTTTGTCCATGAATTATTATTAAATAATTCAAAATTGTCTTTCAGCTTCCCTTCATTGCTTTTCTTTCCCCTGTTGTGCTGCTTCCAAATGTGTGCATAAAGAAGTCCAATCTACAAAATGAAGACTCAAAACTCGAGCTTCGACGCTCATAACCAGGAAGAAAGACTGGGTGAAGATCAAGAACCACTTTCAAGCCATGGCAGGCCCCCTGCTTGACAGTGATTGGTGATCTATCTACCCACTAACTAAAAAGTGTATGAAGTGCAGATTTGGTCTTGATTGTTGTTTCCGGCAAGAAATAGTAAAAACACAACAAAATAAACAGAAAAAGCAGCGTGAGAATAACAACGATGTACATTTTATGATTCTGCCCCTTCCCACTGCCACACTCGCCGAACTCTGAGTACACCCTACATGCTGTACGATCATCCTGAACTCTATTTTTTTGTTCTTTCTCATTTTTTTTCTGCAAGACCTCACTTCAACCCTTTCTTGTTGTTTGTTTTTGCAATTACGACATTACGTCACTTTATGTACGTCACTTCCTCACTTTACATATGTCACTACCTCACTTTACATACGTCACTGCCTCACTTTCCAGACGACACTACCTCACTTTACATACAGAAATTACAAGTATTGTCTGTTGTCAATTGTATGTCTTTTAGCCACGTTATAAGTGCCTTGCATGTATTGCACGCTGGGTCCGAGAGGACATTAATTTCATTTGTGCTGTATGTCATGCATATTAGCACGTTTGACAATAAAGCTGACTTTGACTTTGACTTGACTTTGACTTGACTATGCACGCATGATGTGAGGAAGTGAGTTGACCAGACAAAAAAAACAACAAGAAAACACTCCGAATGTCTCCGGTCGTGTTTTATTTCAGCAGATACAGTATATAAATGCACTTCCAGAAGGAAATGTGTGAACTGACCTCACACTTCCTTTTTCTCAGTGGCTCTCTGATGGCTGATTCGGGCGTGTTTTCATCTCTGGCTTGAAGGGTGATGCGACCACTAAGGAGACATGTGACCATTAAGATCATCATCATCATCGTCCATTTTCTATCACGATTCGAGAACAGGCACAATTTCTTTCGACAAATTAATGAAATCAAGAGGACACTTTGACCTCACAAATGAATTGCCTTGCGTAACAAAGAGAGACAGTGAAATAATGTGATAACGGTCTCGCCGCACCCGCCCCGCCCTAATCCCTTCACACAGAAGAGGGGCGGTGGAAGGGGGAAACACCACCCCTCTTCCACCCTCTCCCATCTAGAGAAACCCATCCTCCTCTCAAAACCTACACAAACCGCAGCACCGGGTGCTCACCTGCGTCTGGACATGGTTGTGGTGACCGGGACTTTTGCTTCTAGAAAAAAAAAGAGACATTAAAAATAGAGTAGTTGTATGGAGCCACATTCTGGAGCCACTGTTGCTGATTGCCACATACATGCTGAAGACCCATCTGGTCGTATTTGACTTGTGAGTGGTAATTATAAGTCAACAAAGGTCTTAAATAGTCGAAGGGTTAGTGAAACACTTATAAAGCCCGAGATTGTACAAGTGTGACATTCTATCACACCAGTCACAATGAAAAGGTACAAAATGGTGGATTTAGGATGACATTGTTCATAAAGGTGCTTAAAAGTGATATTGTTGATAACAACCGTGAGTATTTGACGGTTTTTAGCTGTTGTATTACAGTAATGTGGAATAACAGTGTACTACACCCTAAATGCTTTTGTCTCAGTGTTAAAGGTATTTTTTGCATATTTGCTGACTTGCGTTTGCCATCTGAGTTGCATTTGAGGATGCATTAAATAAGGAAGAGACTCATTATGGCGCATATAATCAGTACTTCACATTACTTGCAGTTAGTCTGACGATCCTACTTGTTGACATTATATAATTGTGTCATACTCGATTAAAATGACAAATACGAAAAACTATGGACATGAATGCTTATAAAAGCTTATTACACTTGTATTTAACATAACTCGGAGTTACACATATAACACCAGTCATGACAAAACCTTCCGAAACTAAACAAAATAATGAATTAAATAAACGAAATGAAGAATTTAAATTGGGGGTGGGGAGGAAATAAATATGAGACAGATTGACTGCATTGGAGGAGGATGAAAGGGGGGTTGTTGTTCCCTCGCTTCCAGACAATAAAAACTCCAAAAATACCCAATTGAAAAACAAGATTTAACCTCGAGGTGTCAGAATAAACATTCCCAAACCCCCTTGACGTACTTTGAGCGACGACAAATGGCTAAAATGCCAACTTTGACGCGAAAATAGAAACGCAAAGACGCGCCAATTCGGGCAGCGTTAAGCGGGAGGATTGTGGGAGCCCCCTGAATATCGACTTGCTCAGCAGCCATAAATAGATCCAGAAGTACCCCTAAACGTTACTCTGTTGGCTTTTTGGGAACCCCAACAACTAAATCGAACCCTTAACTGCCACGTTAAGCACATTTGTGGCCATTTCAAATTGATTAGGCGTGTTTAAAAGTGAGGTCAAGTTTGGGAGGGAAGCTACTCTAATTAGCTGCTGTTAGCCGGGTTGCTAAGTGGGTCAACACTGCTACCGATGCGTTAGTAGCACATTTATAAATACTAACCAAGAGCACTTTTATTCCGTCCTACACGCCACGAACATTAAAGTCGACATGTTGGATAGCAACTTTGGAGACCAGAAAAAAAAAAACACTTTCTGAATGAGCCTGTCAACCACACTTCGTATCGTCCGCGTCAAGAGTCGGTCAAAAGAAAATGTGCAAAATGGAATCAAGCGCAGCAATAATGCAGCCAGCCATACCAGCTGGTCTCATCGCGTGTGTATTCAATATTTTCGGGGTTAAAACATCGAAAAAGAAGGCATATTTTCAAGTTGAATCCCGCTTTTATGTTGCGAACCACCCCTTGTTCGTGTTGAAACAACTAAACGACGACGAAAATGGCGTTTTTAGACACATTGAGCAAGATACACAAAGGCGAGAACGTGTAAAAGTGTTTTAAAGAAGTCATCAGAGCGTTGGCCTTACCTCCAGGAGGGAAGAATGAACGAGTGCATCAGCTGTCGCGCCGGCGCCAATCCTTATATCCGCCACTTCTGCCGCGCCGCCACTGCGCATGCGCATTCCCGGTTCGCCTTTAAACGCGCTCAAAAGTTTGAATACGAGCGGAAAAAAAATGTACACGGGAGCCAGTGGGACTGGTGCGCCTTAAATACAACTGAAACTCTCAATAGGGACAACCCTTGGCCAGTCGATTGAACTATTTTTTCGCTTTCACCCAGCAGACGGGGTTTGTTTCGGACGGGGGGAGGACTTCGTGGTGTTTTTTTCCACGGAAATGTGGCTTTCCGTATGTTCCGGTTGGATTTTAACGACGCGGCACGCCCCCCGGGGCCATTTGGGAGGCATACGGCAGGGCGAAGTGATTGAAATGTGGTATTTTTGACGAGTTTTTCACCTGCAGCCGAGGGCACTTCCGCGTTAGGAGGCGGTGTCGGCTGCAGAATCAGCCAATGAAAGCGTTAGCAGGGCTGCTCACGTGATGCCCCAGCCAAAATGTAAACAGACAGCACGTGGAGCTTCTGTCAAACTTGTCAACAAAGTGAAAACGTGGACTTTGCAAGCTTATACCAAATGTTTATCATTTCTGATGTAAATTTAGGACCAAAATACCAATTACGATTAGTAAATATCGCGCCGTATTTATCAGTCGTCTGCAAGAGCTCCGCCTTTTTTCTTTTGTAATATTGTGTTAATTTGTCTATCGTGGAACGCCGGCGTGGACTGCTTTAGACGCTTTGGCCAGGACATTGTCAGTACTTGGCGGTTGTCGCTGCTTTTCAATACTTGTGATTCTTTTAATGTGGCAGAGGTCGAAAATATTACAGCTGTGCCTTGATTCAACGTGATTCATTTAATTTAAAGCACTCATCATTCCAAATCAGAATGAATGGAAATTGAATTAATCCATACCAGACTACCCAAAAGCCCAACAAAAACGGTGATGTCTTTATGTCCATTAAGGCGAATAAATTAGCAATGCAGACCCAAATGAAGACTTTCACAACTGAACGTCCAAGTACGAAAACATTTATTTTGCAACTAGTAAAAGATCACACATATGAAACAGTACAGTTTGAAAACAGACAACCCATTATATCAGATTTCCAAGCAAAGTGAATTGAACAGTCGTTCATATACAAAACACAGAGGAAATGTCGATAAATAAAGAAAAAAGTTAACCCTACAACTCCTACACTGATTTTATTTTTTTTCTTTTTGGCAAAGTGCGGTATTATTCCAGTAAACTACAACATGAAACAGAAACGTGTAACACTTGGTGAAAAAAAACTAAAAACTAAACAATGCCAGTACAATTGCCATATAATATTCTTCACACAAGAGAATAAAGACAAATTGGAGGTTTTGCTACATGATTTGGTCTGCTTTGCGTGTGAGTCTTTAGAAAAAAGGGCGAGAAAGTGGTGCATAGTTGACATCCATTTGGGTCTTTTGTTTTCTTGTAGAACGTTCCAAAACATAAAATACATAAAATATGAGTCCAAGTTCTTCATCAATGCATTGTCCTAAGAACATCCTCAACCTGGAAGGCACGTGATGCACAATTTTTCAAGGCATTAAATATAAAAAACAGATAAATCCCTGTTAGTTTTCATGACAGGCCAATGGAAACAATAAGCTGCGAACCTTTCTGTCACATTATGATGAATGAAAATTATAAATGACATGATTTGTGACATTCAAGACATGAACAAAACTTTCAAAGAGAAGTCATCAGGATTTGTTGCCGCTTTAACAATGACGCAGAACTCCTGATTGTTCGCATTTGTCAAATGTGCCCGTTACTGTAGTTTTTTTGTAGGTAATCATCTTAAATATAACATGAATATATGCAGATAGATACAGTATGCACTCCTTATTGACAGGAAGCTAATTTCATCCACACATATTATATTAAAAAGTTAAAAAAAACAACAACAAAATAGATATACTGTTTACTCATAAACAAAGTGAGCATTTTTGACCATAATGCAAATGTGTATCATTATTCATCCTCATCATCATGTTAAGAGCGTCAAGCCCAACAAGACATGTTACAAACATTATTTTAATATTATACTAAAATATTACAGATACTCGCTACCCTTTTTTTGGGGTTGAGTTTGAACAAAAAGTGTACTACACAAACATGAAACAAAAAGAAACCACAATCAAACAGTCCAGGGACCAACGCTAAATGTTTCACAAGAGAAAACAGAAAAGGAAAAAAAAGGAGGAAAAAATCATCAGCCATCAAGTATTTCTGCATTTTCCAAGTATGATGTGATTGGTTGTGACCCTGAGAAGTGGACTGCAGATTTAAGAAAAGCAAAAGTTTTTCTTCCCATTGTCAGATTTTTTTTCTTCGTACAAAATAAAAGCACAACTGACGCAAACGCGCGCGCACACACACAAACATTCTCATACTGATATGCAATTTGTTTTTCATTTTTTTCCCAAAAACAATTTTTGACATTTTTTTAAATACTTTTTTTGTCTTACATTTCTAGTCATTGTAAAGCTACCGTGAAAACAAGGCAAGTTTAGTGATATCTAATGCAGCTGTTTTTTTTTTTTACTTTTATTCTCCCTCTTATGTGGAAATTTGTGAAAATGACAAAATGTCAGAGGCAGGATCACCTTTCAAATTTCTATATCATATTTTTTACCATTTGGACACCGTGGAGTGAATATTCCGTAACAAGAAAAAAAATCAATTTGTATTGAGTTGGAGGCAAAAAAAAATTGATACCTTCAAGTAGGGTTCGAGTTGGAATTTTAAATGTGTAAATAAAACATGATTGGGGTGTATATATATATATATTTATAGATACCTTTCGTCTTTTTTGTTTTAGATGCCCTCACACATAAGCCTAAATAACACATTCGATATGAACAAAACAAACAAATTCCTTGTGTGTTTTACATACTTGGCAATAAAGATGATTCTTATCCTGAAAACGCTACATCTTATTTAGCAACATCCTAGCAACTTTTGGAGTTTCAATAGGTGGCGATAGAGTAGGTTAGCAGACAATAAAATATGATCAAACAGAACCCCTCCCCTCACAAACAGAGTAACTCGAACCCTGCCATCAAGCGCTAAAATGTGATGAGGGACGTTCAAGTATTGTCGATAAGTTGCAGGGTCGATGATGTCATCGTAATAGGAATGGTTCAAGTGAGCCTGCCTCTGAGTAAAGTGACCTACAGCGCCGATTCTACAGGTAAGGAAGAAAAGAGTCTATGAAGCAGAAGACACACCAAATCCCCCCTTCCCTCCGCGACCCCCTGCCAACGTCGCTTATTTACCCAATCGAACGCCTCAGATGTTAAAATGGCACCACCGGACTTCCTGCTGGTGCTTGTTGCGTGTCGCAAAGGGGGCGCCTTCAGAAGTTGAGGTGGCGCTGGCTGGGCTGGTGCAGGTGGGTGGGGCCTGCCTTGGGTGGGTGCAGCAGGTTGAGGCGGCGCAGAGCGTTGCGGGACAACAGCGGCTGACCGGCGAGGCCCGCCTGGCGTTGCGGCAGGAGGGCGGCGCGGGTGGGAAGCCCCGCCGCATAGCATGCCGAATGGTGGAGGCCTGCGCGGCGCTGAACCGATGACACATCAGGCCTGCGAAGAAAGACGGGGGAGGCAATGTATGAGGATGATGTTCCCATTGTGCACAGGTGTCAAAGTTAAGGCCCGGGGGTCAAATCTGGCCAGCCACATCATTTTATTTGGCCAGCGAAAGCAAATCAAACTTGTGAAATTCCATGATATCTACTAAAGTCCAAACCAAAATTTCAAAATGTCCCATGTAAACCACAATAACAGTCATTATTTTTTACTTCAAATGTGAAAACTAGTTAGTCATTAACTTATTCGCTGCAATTCCCGAATTTATTTGGGAATTGAAAATATGATGTAGACCGCACAAACAAAATAAAAATCATCCACCTAATAAATCTAGCAAATTTTTGGAGAATGTCCCAATGAGCCCAATTAACTCATTCGCTGCCATTCCCGACTTTATTCGTGAATTGAAAAGTGTTTTTGTTCAGGTTTTGGTTTTTCTTGTGAGTGACAATAAAGCACCGGTCAGACCTCTGGCTATATTTTTCCCTTCCACAAGGGGCATCAATTCCCTTTTTTCCATGTTAGCGCTTTGTAAAAATCAGTATGGTATTGTATTTTGTACAGCCGCCCCCATTTTAAGGTCAGATAACGCCACACATATAATTTAGGAATTAACTCTTATGTTCTGATGAAAGAAGAGTCTAAGGTTTATTATGTTGCATTGAATGTTTATGTAGTCCTAAAATATTATGTGCAATTTGAGTGAAAATGACAAAAACCCTGGCATTGGAGTGGACACATATTTGCACATCGTCTGGCAGTGAATGAGTTAATTTGTTGTGCGCTCTATATGTAATATGTGGAGGGGATGAAACATTCTAATGGCTTCCCCAAATTCATAACGGCCCTCGAAAGGAAAGCATAACTACAATGTGGCCCACAGCAAAAAAAACGTGTTTGCCACCCTTGGCATACTGGATACTTCTCCTTCTCCTCCTCCTTCAATTTTGCTAAATATGTGAAGCGCACTTCATCACAAAAATGTACTGCACTCTGAAATCCCTACCAGCTGAATTCTCTGACCCCAACCTCCTGAGACCGAAACTCCAAATCCCTGACCCCTGATCCACAAATCCTTGACCCCTACCAGTAGCGCCTGTATCACTAATCCCATTTCCCTTCAAATTTTCAACCAAGCGGCAAGATTATTAATGGAATCTGATACTATTATTATTATTATTACATGGATCAAACGGAAACTGATTATAGTAATAATAATAGGAATAATAATAATAATAATAATAATAATAATAATAATAATAATAATAATAATAATAATAATACATTTCCTTTATAAGCACCTTTCAAAACTCTCAAGGACACTTTACAGTCACAGGATATATTTTCTGCGGGTGAGCAGCGGCAGCCACACGCGCTGGTCTTCACTCAACCCGGAAGTAACTCAAATAGATAGAAAGCTAGCTAGCTAATAGCTAGTAGCCATGCAAACAAGCTCGCTCACTTTGTTTACTTCCTGTTTGGATGCGAGAGCCATCAAATTGCATTATTACCTGTGACGGGACCCATCCAGAGCACGCCTGCCTTTCTCCTTGGGCCCGGTGGCGAGTTCCAGGTCCAGGTCCAAAGTGTGCTTTAAGGGACTCTGGTTGAGCCTGGGAGGGCTGTGATGGGCATAGACGGACATGCTGGGGTGTTCTATCAGCAGGTTCTCCAGAGGACTGGTCTCCACAAGGACGGATTGGACGCCGCGGCCAGTGAAACATGGCGGCGGCGTGACGAACCAGCTCTCCTCAAGGGACGAAGCGTCAAGGCGTAGGAAGTCGCTGTCCTCCTCTTCGTCCCTGTCGTCATCCTCGGCGCCGCCGTCCGGGTCGGTGTCGGCTGTGGAGTTGAGGGAGGTGCAGGAGGCGTAGCGGATGGGAGGGCTGGCGATGGGGGACGGGATCATCACCAAGTCCTCCTCGTCTTCCTCGTCCTCCTCCCCGTCCTCGTGTTCACCCTGGTTGACTGTGGAGCCGGATAATCCGTCGCCACGCTGGTTCAGACAGCTGTCAGCTGTCGACACAAGAACAAGCGATAGGTTGGAATTTTCAACGCCCAATCATTTTTCTGCCATTCATTAATATTTTTTTTATGACAATTAAAACCGTGTTTATTTTATTTAACATAATTTTATCCACGATGCCTCAATGTGACGAATAAGAGTTGTATTTATTTAATAATTGCTTTTATGATGCCTAGGGAGGATGAAAACCAGACATAAAACCACTCGTGTCAATCTATGTAGCGACAGGAGGCGCTGTTTTCACGTTTTCATTTTTTCTCCTCGTTTGTGAGCAGCCTGACATCACATGACCCCAATTTGACCACAGGCTCACTCAGAGCAGCTCGATCAACACACGCCAGTCCTGACATTATTTTTGAAGCCCGAGAGGAAGCCTGAATGCGCGCACGCTGCAGTTCGAGTGACTCACCCAGACAGGAAGTTAAGAGCTCAGCTGGGCGGATGCTAAATATAACATGTCTGACTTTTTTCATATAAAAAAAACGGGAAAAAAGCCAGACATTGCAATCGGTTGACTTCACCTGGCGTGAATTTGTGTTTTTCCGCCTAATAACAAACAATCAGCCAGTCAGTACCGAAAAGGATGATGCAATAACCATGCAACGATGAGAAGGTTTCTTCAGCCGTCATCTGTACAAATTTGAAGGTTTCGGACGTTTCGCCTCCTATCCAAGAGGCTTTGTCAGCGAACTAAAGTCTGACTGGTCGTATCGGCCCTATTTATATATCCTTAATGTCCAGGCATGGCGGCGCCGGACACAGCTATGATAGGTCCTTACTCTCAGGTTGGGGGGAGCAGAGAACCCCTCCCTGTGGCCCCACTGATTGTTCCTACATTCCTGACTAACGACTGGCCTATTTCCCCCACTCCCACCGGTATCACCTCATCAGCATTACGAATGTTGCCTAACCTGCAAGCTATTGTATGAACGATCCAAATTGAACCTCACCCCACCAGACCGGTTTAAAGAAGGATTTTGTTGTTTTATAAGAATCGCTTCTTTTACCCCCTTTTCAAACCATCTATGTTCTTTCGCTAAGATTTTAACCTCATTGTCGTCAAATGAGTGGTTGCTAGCTTTTAGGTGCAAATGTACTGCCGATTGAGGCCCACTAGTATTATCCCTGCGATGTTGATAAAGTCTTTTTTTGAGAATTTGTTGAGTCTCCCCAATGTACTGCTCTTTACAATTTTCATTCTTACAATGTATGGAATAAACTACATTACTTTGTTTTTCATTTGGTAGCCTATCTTTTGGATGCACTAATTTTTGCCTTAACGTGTTTATCGGTTTGAAATAAGTTGGAATTTTATGTTGCCAAAGGACTCTTTGTAATTTTTCAGAATCACCTGCAATGTAAGGTACTGCTACTCCTCTCCTTTTTGTATCTTGAGAATTATTGGTTTCATTCCCTATTCTTTCTTTCTGACATTTGTTAAATGACCACTGAGGGTACCCACAGTTAGTGAGTGCTCTCCTGATATGTTTAGACTCCTTTTCTCTACTTTCGATGCTAGTTGGTATTAGTTTAGCCCTATGCTAGAGGGTGATAACTCCTAATTTGTGTTGTAAAGGGTGGTTAGAGTCAAACAGTAAGTATTGGTCAGTGTGTGTAGCCTTCCTAAAGACTTCTGTTTTTAGCGCTCTGTCCTCTCTTATAATTACTTTACAATCCAAGAAGGCGAGTTGGTTCTCTTGAATGTCCTCACGAGTAAATTTAATGTTGATGTCTACAGAGTTTAGGTGATCTGTGAAGGATTTAATTTCTTGTTTTTTAATTATGTGTCCGGCGCCGCCATGCCTGGACATTAGGGATATATAAATAGGGCCGATACGACCAGTCAGACTTTAGTTCGCTGACGAAGCCTCTTGGATAGGAGGCGAAACGTCCGAAACCTTCAAAATTGTACAGATGACGGCTGAAGAAACCTTCTCATCGATGGACCACTCCTGTACGACTGAGAGCTTACACAGAAATAACCATGCAAACAAACTCGCTCACTTTGTTTACTTCCTGTTTGGAAGCGAGAGCCACGCCCATGTCTTGAGCCACGGGACGCTTGATTAGGTACCGCAAATACCTCAACTGTCGTTCGTATAAACCAAATTAAACATCAAGATCAGACTTGAGCGATGAAATATAAACTCTAAATGTTGGTTTTAACTCAATTATTGCCATTCACGAATGTATTCGGGAATTCAAAATATGATGTAGAGCGCAATTCCCGAATTTATTCGGGTTTTGTTTTTCATGGGTGCTTTATTGTTTATTGTTAGTGTTGTTAAAGTGCAATATAAACCAATATGTATGCATTGCATTGTGGTTTGAAGAGCTACCATCATTTCAAGCTCATATAACTCCAGACCCATATAATTTAGGAATTAGCTTTTTTTTTCTGAGGAAAGAAGAGAGTCAAAGGTTTGTAATGCTGTATTGAATGTTTATGTAGCCATAAAATACATTATTTTGTGGGTCCTGGAATTCAAGTGACAATGACAAAAACCCTGGCACTGGAGTGGACACATTTTTGCACATCGTCTGGCAGTGAATGAGTTAAACCCCAACACAAAAAAATATTCTGTAATTTCTCATGAGTAAGATGCACGTAAAAATCTTTACATTGTCCCCGAGGTGAATAGGGCACCGAATAATGCAGGTTGCCTTGTGAATGGGAACCGTGTGGTGTGACTTCGATGATGTTTTGCTTTCTCTGCCTTAAAATAAATACATGTTTGCGTGTGTGCATGCTAACCGCATTTTTGTGAGCTCGCTTACCTTTTTATCATCCCACTAGCAAATATCATGCACCCTGTGTATCTGTTAAATACTGAACTAGAAATGTGATATTCCTCATATCAACTCCGACATCCATAATCCTGAATTCCGCCACTAGAAGAGGCCTCGCCCACATATTTATTCAAAGTACATTTACACAAAGCAAACCGGAGAATGACATTAAAATTAAAATATCTACTTTGTCACTATAATTAGTATTGTTGACAGAAAAACAAAATAAATGTGGCGTCCATACACCCCCGTGGATGCACAGGTAAACAAGGTGGTCTGCATTTGCGCCTCCTCCCCAAAAATACTGTATCCAAACGATAATTCGAGTAGTGTCAAGTCGGGTCAATGTGTGTTTGTGAGTGTTTTGACTGGCACCTATTTTTGGACCGTAGACTGTTTCAAAAAGTTGCAGCGCCTTGTGACCTCAACGCTGTTTAAATACAGGCCTGTTTATGGAACAGGGGTGGTCAAAGTTTTTTGGGTCAATGTTGAAAACGGACAGATGGGATGAGTCATTCTTCGATAATGAGGAAAAAGGAGGAAAAACAAAGTTGACCACAAAAATATGTTGACGCAAAGCTATTTTGCCCCAGGGCAATTTAATTAGCACTAATTGAAATGCAATCCACATTCCATTGCATTGCGCATTTCTGAGCCACATAAATGTCCATTGTACGGTTTCCAAACCAGCAAGTTGACACTGCAGTCAAGAGTCATTTTCCCTGGGTTGCGTCTTATCACATAGGTTGCCACAGTGATGATATTTGTGCTTTAGATTCACTTACTCGTTTATTTTGATGGGAAAATAATACATAATAAAATGAGTCGAGAGTGACATCATTCAAGTTTTTTTTCACTCAAAATAAAAAGCCTTTTTGCTGTTTTTTTTGGGTCAATAATAACTGTAACGTTGCATCTTTTTGTCTTTAAAAAATTATACCTTATTTTGATTGCTATTGTGCACATCAACATAACACCACCCCAAAATTATGTTCCATCGAATAACAAATGCCCGTGTTACACACCACTACACTGCCTGACGTCTGACCAACAGCAAAAACATATGAACCAGTTAATTTGATTCATTATTAAAAATAAAAATAAAAAACCGCCACCTAATCAATTAATCTAGCCAATTTTTGAAGAATGTCCAAATGAGCCCAATTAACTCATTCGCTGCCATTCCCGACTTTATTCGGGAATTGAAAAGTGTGACATGGTGCGCCATTTCCAAATGTGTTCGGGTTTTGGGTTTTCTTGCGGGGGGGATAGAGCGCTGGTCAGACCTCTAGCAATGATTTTTTTTCCCTTCCACAAGGGTGCCGCATGTGACTTTTGTCCATGTTAATTCCTTTGTTACAGCTTCAGCTGTAGATAAAGCACTATATAAACTGTATTATATTGTATTTTGTACAGCTGCCCCCATTTCAAGCGCAGATAACTCCAGACCCAAATAACTTAGGAATTAACTATTTTTACCTGATGAAAGAAGATAGTCTAATGTTTCTTATCCTGAATTGAATATTTATGTAGTCCTAAAACTCATAATTCTGTGGGTCCTGCAATTTGAGTGAAAATGACAAAAACCCTGGCATTGGAGTGGATACATTTTTGCTCATCGTCTGGCAGTGAATGAGTTAATTTAATTAATTGTATAAAAAATAATTGAAAAAAACATCCACCTAATCAATCAATCATGTTTGGATAACGCCCAAAAGGAGATCAATGAAAGAACAATGCATAATGTGGTTTATCATGCACACCAATCAAAGTCGGCTGGTGGTCAAACAGCTTTAAGCACATCGAAGGTGAGACTCACCCAGGAAGTTGACCAGGATCCAGTCTTCCTCATCCACCTCCTCCTCAGGCTGCTTGTCATGGCGATGGTGGCAGCTTGGCTCAGGGGTGACAATGTCATCACCGAATAGAGCGCTGGTAAACCTCTGGAACATCCTGCTGGGGTGCTGGCGTGGCTCTGGGAGCGGCGGCGAGGTGCTTCGGTCATCAGCTGCGGGCGGGCAGATGCTCTGCCGGGGCGCTAAAGTGCAGCAAGGGTGTGTGGTCGCGGTTCATCAGTGAGCCAGGTGGGCGCACATGGTTAGTGTGGATGCAGGGATAGAGAACGACTAGGAGATGAAAGACACAGAAAGCCGGAACATGTCAGTGTTGACGGTCGTGTGCAGTACCATATTGTGCCAAAAAAGCCAGCCAGCACCAAGCTTTATGGGAAGTGGTGCAGTATGATTACGTGCAAGAGGCAGAGCGGTTCCCAATTATAAGATAATCGTCATTGTTCACACTGAGCAGACAGAATATGAGCATGTGACAATTGTTATATTGTCTTCGTGTTGCTCCTCCATGATTACAGTAAATTAAAGTAGTATTTCAAAAAAATTACCCCAAAGTTGACATTATATGTTAGCATTACGCTGTTGCGAGTTTCAGCCAATGAAATGATACAGTTTGGTTTAACATGATTACATTTCGATATACAATGTTTATTTATGTTTAGTTTCGCCTGGCAGTTTTAGAGTAAACTTCAATTGGGAGAGACAAGAATTGTGAAATGAATAATTTTTTTTCATGTCGTCCAAGTGATGTCATTGATTCTAGTCAAAACATTTCTTGACAGCAAACAGGTAACAGCCATTGAGGAACACTTAAAAACATTGTTAAAGTTAATTCATTATTCCTCTGTCAATGTTTCCACTAAACGCATGTGGGTCTGTCATGTTTACCCCCGATAAACGGATGCGACCTCAAGTTGTGGCTGTATTGTGTTGCAAATATTGGGGATTATCCTGGCCGCAGCTGCTCTGCTTTCAGCTGTTAAAACGGACAAAAACGACGCTGTCATCCAGCAGCAACAAATGGAAGATAAACACACGGACACACACACGGACACACACAGGGACACACACACGGACACACACACACACGCACACGCACACACACGCACACACACAAAGGAAGACGTATTCACAGTTGGTCCGCACACAGCAGCACAAAGCTCTGAGTCATCGAGCGCCACAAGGACTCCTCGGGGTTTTATTTAAAGAAATTAAAATACTTACTACGGGCCAGTATTTATGTACAGATACAATTTCTAGCATCTGTTCTTCTCAAAATCACAAGATGTACTTCTCAAAATCACAAAATAGACAAATCTCGGATCTATTTGACGGAACGTGAACGACTCACGATTTGCCAAATCTGAGCTGCGATGCGTTTCAGCCCTCAACCGTCCAACTGGTGGCAACCGTGTGGATTTGTTTTCAATGTCACCTATTTTGGTCGTTATAACATACCCACAGTCGTGTCTTACCTAAGCCATTGGACACACTGTCTTTATGTAAAAATATGTTGAACAAAGCAAACTTGTGTTCCGGGCACTCGTGAAGCTTCAAATTCAGGCCGCCGATGTGCCATGAACAAGTGTATTTAACTTCTTTGATTGCCGCACTGCAGCTAAACCTAAATAGTGTACAAAGCGTGTCACGACTTGACTTTTTTTGTGCAACTTTTTCTACTTCCGCAAATATTCAAAACATTTTGACGTTGAAGAAGTCGCGTGACGTTCACGGTACACACGTTCTTTGTTTAGCCGAATCGAAAATTGCAAATGGTTGGAACTGTTATTCGTCAGAAGCTACTGTTCATCGATCTTTGTTGTTAAAATTATAAAACCAAACCTCACCACACTCTTTTTGGGCACATTCAACCGTAATCTTTGTTCTATTGACAATTGGATTTATTTGAAAATATCATTTGTCCGATTTTTTTCCGCTAGCACTCAAACGCACATATGGTTCACTGTGGCTGTGCTGCGTTTATGACAAAGTTAGGCTGGTAAATTTCCGTGTCATCCTAAAGTGGCTTTCACGAACACCGTCGATGAACTTTAAATGTTGCAAACATGTTTTGAAAGGGGGGAAAAGAACGACTGAATAACACACCTTGACAAAACAGCAGCCAAAAGTGCTCGTAATCTGCTGCGTCACTCAACAACACAGGTAAACAAACCCAGAATCGAACACAATTAAGCAGTTACGGTTGGTCAAAGGTAGAAAAAAATATTTAACAGGCAGTTGCAGGTGTATAGTATTTGTGAATATTTGGCAACGCAAATGACTTTAAGGACATGTAACCATTGTTTGGTTGTACCGCACGAATATCAGCTGATACAAATGGAAAATATGGGTACATTTTGCAAAACTACTGTGTAACTTTTGCACCCAACTGTTTTAAATATCTTTTTATTTAGCAGTCACGAGGACCTGTTGGTCCAGCGATGGGCTGTCTTGTTTGGGCATGAGGCTTTAAGAGTGGGTGTAGCGAAGCCTGTTTGTATAAGACGGTTTAGCTCGTTAGTCGCCAGGCGTGGAAGAGAAGGAGGTGGGGGATGTTATTCGACACGGCTGAGGCAGGACCAACCGACGTCTGACTGAAAATATAACGTTATCGCTGTTTACAAACACAATGATACGCACAGAAGAAAAATGCAATTAAAAACGCACAGAAACGTAAAACCGTCGAGTAGCTTTGTTGCTACTTAAACGAATCAAATGTAAAACGACACAAACGCCGCAGCATCAAACAACAGAAAACCACAACAAACACCCGATAACTGCATAGTCATGATGGGTATAAAAATGCGAATAAAGTACTTCGAATGACAACAACCGAAGGAGTGTGTGTGTACGTGTGTGCGTGTGTGTGGAGTAAACAAAGAACGCACCTGCAGCTCAACTGTGGACGAAAAAAAAAACGTGATTTAAATTCCTTTTCGAAGGCGAGGTAGATGTTGGCCTTTTTTCAAAAAGTTTAAAAACTCGTCGTTTTCTTTGTAAAAGAAATAATGTCCGAAAAAGGCTTAAGGTTTGGAAGTTAAATCGTTTCTTCTTTCCTCCCGACTGCCTCTTGTTATTGTTGTGTGAGAGTAGGCCTTCTCAACAGCTGATCGACATGACGTCAGGTAAAAAGGCGGGGTATAAGCAGCGCCTCGACCAATCGCTGAGTGGAATAAAGCTTGTCACTAACACACGTGATCGTGTTCACCAAAGGACATGACTGGACAGCACTCGCAACGGATCAAAACACTGCGTTACATAAACCGGAACATAGCCACTTCCGGTTGTGTTTTGTAACGATTAGTCCTGTTCGAGTCTGTTGTCTTTTTGTGATGTTTAAGAAGGGTTACTTTTATTTTTGTACGCATGCGTCAATGGCATAAATTTAAAACCTAAAATAAAATGAGCAAGTATTTTTGAATTCTCAAGTTTTACTTGGGAGACAAAATGGTGGATCTTACAACCTCAATGGAAATCAACTGGAAACAACTAATTGAACATTTTAAAAAGTAATCATTTGTTGCCTGACATTGTGGTGACTTTTGAGGTGTGTGTCTTGAAAATGTGTTCAAATTGGTAATGGTGACTCAAATCAATCAGACCAAAACAAAACCATAAAAGGCGATTGGAAAAACACACACGGCAGATAAACCCTGCTTGCCTGACCTGCCGTTTTTCCACTTGTGCGCAAGCAGGTTACAACTGGACATGTAATGACATCCCAATACTGATAAGAACGTCCTTGATGGCCTCGGCTTTACGTCAACTCCAGTGCTACTGCAACCTTCCAAAACGTTTGACCGGGAGGATTGCTTCACTCTTTAATCCACAATTCTGTAAATGGATGATTGGTGATTCACGTCATAGTTATTTTAAATTCAAATATCTTCATAGAATTATTGTAAATAATACAATGAAAAATAATGTATTTTTATTTTACTCTTCGTACAGTATTACAGAGGGAAAAATACACAGGACTAATAACCAGTGTGAAATATTCATCTTAAAACATTAAAAAAGTGATAGATTTTACATGTAAAATAAACAAGTGGCATGAATACAAACAAATAAAGTAGTACGATTGAAATGAATTCATAAAAATTAAATTCATTCGAAATGTTAGTCATTTTTTTAAATGGTGACATTCATGAAAATACTGTAAACATACAGTGAGTGTCTATAAAAAGTCAACACACCCCTGTTCAAATGCTAGTTTTTTTGTGACATCAGAAAAATGAGACCAAGATAAGTCAAAGTCAAAGTCAAAGTCAGCTTTATTGTCAAATATGCTAATATGCATGACATACAGCACAGATGAAATTAATGTCCTCTCGGACCCAGCGTGCAAGACATGCAAGGCACTTATAAGGTGGCTAAAAAAGACATACAATTGACAACAGACAATACATGTAATTTCTGTATGTAAAGTGAGGTAGTGTCGTATGGAAAGTGAGGTAGTGACGTATGTAAAGTGAGGTAGTGACATATGTAACGTGAGGAAGTGACGAGGAAGATAACTCATTAGAAAAATGTTTTCTCCAATTAAATGTACCACAAACTTAAGAAAAACGTTGAGAACAAACAGAGATCATGTAGTTGCACAAGTCCACACACCCTAACAACTAACATGGGGTTATTTTCCCAATTGACCAATTACAGTCAAACTCATGTTAATTGCCAGTCAAGCCTCACCTGGCACTGCCCCTGACTAAGCAAATAAAGCTCAGATGCTCAAGTAGGCTTTTCTTGATATTTTTCTCTTAATTTATTTGGATGTTTTTGAGGTGACACTAAGGTTTAGTGTGAATACGTTGACTGCTATTTTTTAAGCTGTTAATTATTCCCTGCACTTTGTGAATGGCCCAGGTTCCAGCAGAAGAGTCACTTTAGGTCACTTGTTGGGAACAAAAAGTGTGAATTCTTATAATTTTTTTTAGGTGACAAAAACATGTCATTTGAAAAGGGGTCTTGAGCCGTTAAAAAAAATGCATTCAAGTATTTTTCCCTCTTCATCTCAAGCGAGCACAAAAGTTGTTCAAGGCTTGGCAACGAACAAAATGTCCTCCCAAGTCTGGAGCAGTGTGTCAGCGTTCCAGCAAAACAAATGTAAACAACCTCCTCCATATGTGGAGGTTGCATGGGCTTGCCTTTACATAAGCGTGTTTTCCCGCGTTGTTGCACAACGGCGTAGCACGTCAATAAACTAGTGGTTTTTTTTGTTTTTTTTTTTTTGACTGTGCTCTACTGGGAAAGGGCACAAGGCGTACAGTATGGAAAAAAATCAACTCTCAACTGACGACATTATGCAATGCGTCATATTGTAAGTATCAGATATGTTGATTCACATCGGTTTTGGTGTTGGTGGTCTTGTTCGCAAAAAGAAGAAAGAACAGACAGACTAGAAGGTAATGTGTAAAAAAAAAAACAAGGCACCAGGCAATCTGGAAATGTTTACATGAGAAACAGCTGTAACTCTTTGGCTGCGATCACACTTCCGTTTTATGTCTGTCATCTGCATTTGAATTGTTTTGTTTTGTATTGCATTGTATTTATTTTATATTTGACACATTTGACAATAAAGTTGTACTTCACTATGTTGTTTTTGCTGCTGTGAAATGTAAATTTATCCACTCTGAGACAAATTATGTGGAATCTAATATAATCTAACCTAACTTTCACTTTTTTTAAAGTCTATAAGCACGTAAAAATATTTATTTAGGTTTGTTTGACATGCTCGATTCTTTTGATTATTGTTTTTATTTTTACCTCTTATTTGCTGAGAAACATATGTAAAATAATATCAAAATAATACAAATTCTCCATTTCCATGGAGGCGTTTTCATCCATTTATCCATTTTCTGAATAAATCATCCTCACCAAGTTTGCAAATATTTTATTAATGGATTTATGAGCTTTTTATTCAATTTGCATTTTATTTGCATTTTGTTTGGGTTTATTAAAAGAAAAGACTTCTGGTTTTGGATTTGTGAATTTTCATCTATTTTATTTGTTTTCATTTCAAAACATTCAATTCATTTTTCTGACTGGTGTTACTTGGTTTGCAATGATTTCTGTACTTCTGACTATTGGGGATTTTACTCTTTTCTTATTTCATGTATTGTATTTTCTGATTAATATATATATTTCGCTATTACTTTTTTGCCAAACCCCTGAATTTTTTCGGGGGGATTTTAATTTCTTATTTTATTCGGATTTACAGTATATTTATATATTGGATTGGATTTTGGATCGGATTTGCCTTTATTAGTCTCTCAGTGGAGAAATTTACATTTCACAGCAGCAAAGTGATGGAAGGAATGAAAGTAGAAAAACAAAATACATGAGCTACTGGAAAGGCAGCCAGTATTGATACTTTAGTCGCTAATGGGGGAGTAATATAATAATAATAAAAATAATAATCCATTTAATTTCTAAGCGCCTTTCAAAACTCTCAAGGACACTTTACAGTCATGGGATAAGAACTTTTTTATTTTACTTTCTTCTTTTGTGCGGGTGAGCAGCGGCAGCCATTCGCACCAGCGTTCACTCTATCCGGAAGTAACACAGCAGCAGTTATGAAAGGAAGAAGAAAGGAAAGAAAGAAGTAGAAAAACAAAATACAGGAGCTGCTGGAAAGGAGTAGAGCACTCTTTCTGTCACGGGAATACCCACGGGGTCATGACCTTCCCATACCCTAACGTCAGCATGCTGAAGGGTAATATGGGCGGCGCTGCCGATGAGACACACTGACCTCTGATTGTACCATGCGATACTTCGGCTTCTTACATTGACTTTCTTCATTTGTCTCCACAATTCCATATAATTGTCATGACATATTTACACAAAGTTTCATACTTTGGGTGGAGTATTGAGTCAAAAATACGGAGCACACACACCATGGGAGTCCAACAGCCCCACCCCCACACACACATGTGCACTTCCGGCATGGTATTGCATCAGATTGATTCACTTCAAAATAGTGGCAAAGTCCTTCTCGTAACAAAGTCTGCTTGCTTCTCAACAACAATCCAACCAAACATGCAAAAACAGATGCACAATGTCCTATGTAATTATTTTTTTTTCAATTCATTAGAAGCACTTCCTGACACACATATAATTTCAAAAACATTTGTAATATTTTGTATATCAGGGGTTAGATGTTTATTTATTTATTTATGTATTGCCTACTTAATTTGACGATACTGTGTTTTGTTATTCTGAATCTTATGTTATAAAGGAAATAAAGAAATGTAAGATATGAAAAAAAAAACAAGGGGGGTAAAAGTGAAAAATGTCAAAAATAAAAAGGGGGGAAAAACAAAATGTGGGAAAACCATGATAAAATGCAACATACGTATATAAAAATATTTTTGGGCGTTCACATTTTTATTGAGAAAAGGAGAAAAAAACAAGAGAATTGGAATAAAGGAGACAAAAATGAGGGGGTGGGGCTAAAGTAAAATACTTATGTAAAAAAAGATACATTTGAAATAAAGGGAAAAAAGGAAACGAATAAATCCAAACAAAATCAATATAAAGTGAATAAGAGAAATGGAACACAAAAGATAAATAAAGAACAAAAGGGAATGGCATCAACAAATGGAGGAAAATATAAAATAAAGGTAAAAGTAACAAACGAAATGAAGAAATAAGAACGATTTAAAAAAATGGCAAAATAGTTATTGCACTGAGCTTGTTTTTTTCGAATATTTGGCGCCCTCTGGCTGTTGTCAACTGGAATGTCACAATAAACAAATTGACAACAGACCAGAGGGAAAAAATAAGTCCCTATTCCTTTCTTAGGCGTTCACCAAATATTGCTATCATACCATAAATATTTTTTCACAGTTGTTCATAAATTGAAAAGATATTTTTACATTCAATCATACTGTGCTTACCCCTCAAATGAACCAGCGCTTATTTCGGAGAACCAACTCAGTGCAAGAAAAACAAACATTTAAACTTATTAAGTTGAAATTAAGCGATCATTCATAAGTTAAAGGACAACCAACGTCTCCGGACAAGTTGTGTCCATAATTTGTAAAATGGCTTCAAATGACTTCTACTAGGTGTATTTTAATAAGATTCCACCGCATATAGCTATATTTTACGTTTTAAGACTCGCGCTGTACAGTCAGGAAGTCTTATTTTTGAGTTGGTGACGAGTCCTATTCAAAACGTACGTCCTACGTCACTGGAGGAACGCCCCTCACCCAGAAAGGACATCGGCCTGTGGAAACGGGCTGATTCATTCCTCACAGCTCGGTGGCCATTTTCTTGCCTCTTTTTGGGTGAGACATTCCCCCCTGCCCGTTTGCCTCAAAATGACACGGAATAAATTCTTTAATCGATTGCAAACATGTACGCTTTCCTCTTCAGAACTATTTCAATCATATTCATAACTGGATGTGTAACAAGAAAGCATATTCTCCGAATCTGAAGCCATTGTTTTGATTCTCCAGCAATGCAAGACGTCTTGGCGTGACGTCACGAACTGGGGGCGGGACTTTCTGAAAATGCCCAATTCGCAGCTCAATTTTTTGGAGATTTTGGACACTTTAAGTCATTTTTATTGGTGTTTTGCATTTGAATAAAAATATCATACTGCATGTTTTGGGTATTTTAGATGCTATAAAACGTTTTTCTGATGTCAGTTATAAAAAACAAAAAAGTGACGTTGGTTGCCCTTTAAAGTTTTATTCAGACGAACAAGCTGTGCCGGCTCATTGACCTGACAATTTCTGGAATGTGTCTGCAAGTGTGCTCTTCTCTATTTCGGGAAGAAAAGAAAGCGCTGCATGTAATCTCTATTGCCCAAAGAAAGGGGGGGTCTAGAGAGAGACCTTATGCCACTGACCAGTGTCTGAAACATCAGCAGAACATCCCTCTTTTCGCTGTGGCTTCCATTAATTCCAGAGAGTTTGGACAATCCGGATCACATTTCTCAGGCCGTTCGCCGTTGGGCATTTCCTCGTCAGAGGCGGTCAGAGGCAGGTATGTGTAGTCGACACTTGTCCGGCTCGCCGTTGATCGCCTGCAAAACCGCGTGGCAAGAGCCACAAGGCTGAGCGTCAGCAGAATGCTCAGGATGATAGTGAGCGTCAGCCAAGTTGTTCTGGAAAGAAGACAAAGAACAGATAACATTTACAAAGGATGGTGGGTTAAAGGAAGAAAGTTGTTCTTAAAAAAATATATATACAGTAAAGTCTCGTTATATCGATATCGGATATATCGATAGTCCCGGTTATATCGATACTATTTCTATGCGCGCACGGAGAAAATTACATGCAAACAGGGTCGGATATATCGATAGTCCCGGTTATATCGATATTTTTTCGGACTCCCTTGAATATCGATATAACGAGACTTTACTGTATATACAGTAAAGTCTCGATATAATATATACAGTAAAGTATCGATATAACGAGACTTTACTGTATATACAGTAAAGTCTCGTTATATCGATATTCAAGGGAGTATATAAAATATATATATACGTGCGCGCATAGAAATAGTATCGATATAACCGGGACTATCGATATATCCGATATCGATATAACGAGACTTTACTGTATATATATATATATATATATATATATATATATATATATATATATATATATATACACACTGTAATAATAATTCGAGGAAAAATAGGTAGCATGGCTATGAGAAAATTAGTCAATATTCCAAAATCTTGTTAAACTGATATTGGTTTAAAAAAAGTAAAAGAAAACAAATAATACATTTTAAATAATACTGCCATTTATTGGTTCAGTTGTCAATGTATTCAATTACCTTTTAAATTAAAAAATGGCAAATTTACCAGCAAAAAAAAAAATAATAATAAATAAAAAAATAACAAATAAATATAAAGTACATAATATAAAGTACGTTATATAAATATATAACCTAGAAATAAATAAATGAATAGATCAAAACTAATAATAATAATAATAATAATAATAATAATAATAATAATAAT
Source organism: Hippocampus bargibanti (assembly GCF_051943395.1). Lineage (NCBI taxonomy): Eukaryota > Metazoa > Chordata > Actinopteri > Syngnathiformes > Syngnathidae > Hippocampus > Hippocampus bargibanti. Next base: position 9,063,803 of record NC_142739.1, read on the forward strand.
AATAATAATAATAATAATAATAATAAATGTCATTTTAAGCGCCTTTCAAAGCTCTCAAGCAGTGTTTGAAATAACGTCTGCCCGGAGACCCGGGGCGTACAACGTTTACGTCAACTTTTACGAGCAGACAACGCAACGCAGACATTGCATTGTCCACCATGATGACAAACGAAAACTGGAGCAAAATCTTCAGCAAGGGATTCTTCTTTTCCTTTCGGCTTTTCCCTCCAAGGGCGACCCTGGGCTGGGGTGCGCCCGGATGACGGGTGCACCCTCTCCTGTTACCAACACCGCATGCGTATCAAAGACTCGGTGCTAAATGACCTGCAAACGACCTGATTCTGGGTCAGGGTGTCGTAAGTAGCAGAGCAGCTCGATCGCTGCGATCTATTGAAAGTCATCCCTCGATCCAAACTTTTGGTAAAACTTTATGGTAAAATCCCTTCAGCAAGGGATATTTACCATAAATTAAGCAAGGGAGCATTTGTGGTAGGTACTTCCTTAATTAAAAAAATCATTTATACTTCACAACAATGGTCTTTTTGCGATTTGTCGTCTTATTGTGTTTCAAGTTGTGAAAAATGGGGCAGGCAACGCGTGTCCGCTAACTTTTTGTCATGAGTTTTAGACACTGTCTCAAGGACACTTTATAGTCACAGACAAGCATAGGTACTATAATAAATAAAATACAATCACAAATAGAATACAATAGATAAAATACAGTTATAAATAGAAACAAGAGAAAGAGCTACAAAGAAAATGCGATTTTAAATAGGTGGGTTTTGAGATGGGTTTTGAAGGTGGGAAGAGAATCGATGTTACGAATGTTGGGAGGGAGTGAGTTCCAGAGTTTGGGGACGGGCTGAGACGGGCACGAGGGCATACAGAGGTGGAGGGAGGAAGAGGACCTGAGGGAACGAGAGGGAATAGAAATTTGAAGAAGGTCAGATAGGTAAGGGGGGGCAAGGTTATGGATAGCTTTAAATGTATAAAGAACATGTTTAAAGTTGATTCTATAGATATAAATAAATAAATAAATAAATAAATAATAGGTAAATAGATAAATAAATAGCAAAAAGAAAGAACATTGGTGAAGGGATGTGGAAAAAAAGTACTTTGGAGTGTAAAGTCCAAGATGGCGCCCGAGTAGGCAGCCGTCAGCAAGTGCTCTCATGAGCCTTGCTTTTTTTGGTTGTTTTTGTCTTGTTTTGTGTTTTCTTTTGTCACTTTGTGTTGTTGTGTGTCGTGTGGAACGGATACAGATTGTTTTTCAGCATTTTTGACCACGACATTCATCAAGGAGGAGACTGTGCTGAGCGGTTGTGCCTTTTCGGCAGCATGAATATGCCAGTACTGTTTTTGAATGGGAGGAATGTCTGTGCCATTCGACTGCCATCGCTGGACACCAAAGGGGCCATTGTGCTTTTTTGCGCCTGTAATGGGCAGCATCTTCACAGCCCCGCTTTGTTTAGCAGAAAGATCAGTGCTATAGGACAGTCTGCGGCTGGATGGATGCATGGCTTGAGGAACCCGCGATAAGTAGAAAGGAGCGTCAGCGCAGAGCGCCGATGCGTATGTGGAACTGTTGCGGCTTGGAATTGAAGCAGATTTATGTGGAACAGGAGATGTGAGACAATCTCTTTTCGTCAATGGATGCTACAGCTGCGTGTTTGCTTTCAACATTTAGCTTGTAGTCGACGTGCACATTCCACCATGATGTCCCTGATCCACTGGTGGAAAGACGCTTTGATCCTCTCCTCTTTCATCTAGAACTGCTTCATGTCATCACAAAGAGGGTACAGCAAGTCCTGAAGAATGAATGTCTCTCTATGTCTTTGTTTTGTCATATTGTCTCTATGCTGTCATATTATTTGTTATTTAGTTTTTTTTTTGTTCTTTTGACTTCAAGAAGGCGCTGCGAGAGTGGCTGCCTTTCTAGCAGCTCATGTATTTCATTTTTCTACTTTCATTCCTTTCATCACTTTGCTGCTGTGAAATGTAAATTTCTCCACTGTGAGACTAATAAAGGTATATCCAATCCAATCCAATCCAAAGAATATAAAAATGTAATAAGAATAAGGAAAACAGCATGTAAATTTAAAATGGAAAGAGAAGGAAAAATGCCCACTCACAAAAAAAAAAAAAAAAACACAATCAAGGCAATGATTTTCTTTTATTTTTAAAAATCAAAAATAGTATCTCTTCATGTTTAATGGGCCTCTTTTCTTCAGCTAAAAAAAAAAACAGATTTTGGGGAAATACTTCATGAGGAGCTGGTACTGCACCAAAGTACTTTGCAGTGAATTTTGCATAAAATAACCACGACATGATAGATGTATGCCTATTTAAAAAAAAGTCGTATTTCTAAAGTCCTTTTTTAGAACATCCCCTCCAATTACTAAAAATGTTGCAATACAATACAATACAAGCGGCACATTTGACATTTCAAAATAAGACTTGTTTCTCAACTTACTCTGTGAGATAACGAGTTTCCTTCTCCCCCTCTTTGCCCTTTAAGTGTCCATCTGCGACAATGAAAGATGACAACAATTGCAGACACACTTGTCACATGTGGGAAGAACACAACACATCCTCCTGAGGTAATGTTGGGCCTTTGCGGGATCCGACGTAGTTTTTCAGTTGCGGCGCTTTATTTGATCTCTTGTACCTTGTTCACAGTTTATTCCAGAGAACCCTGGAGCGCAGCTGCAGCCTCCGTGGATGTGATGGCACAAACTGCCATTCATGCAGGAGCATGTCTGATTGCAGCCGTTGCCGTAGAAACCCTGCAGACATTCTGGGGGAAAAAAAAAATAAACACTTAACAGTTGACTTATTTCAGCGATGTCAACATTAGCTTGTCTCAGCTCCTTTGCTCGTCTTGCAAGCATAAATGTGCATGCTGAGTTTTAACGCTATCAATTTGCTATCTATTAGCTATCTGGCTGGCTATCTATTAGTTATATGGGTATCTAGCTACCTAGCTGTCTATCTATTAGCTAGCTAGCTTTCTATCTACTTGAGTTACTTCCGGGTTGAGTGAACTCTGGCAGGTGTGGCTGCCGCTGCTCACCCACAGAAAAATTTATCCTGTGATTGAAAAGTGACCTTGAGAGTTTTGAAAGGCGCTAACAAATGAAATGTATTATTATTATTATTATTATTATTATTATTATTCCTATTATAATTACTATAATCAGTTTCCGTTTGATCCATGTTGTAATAATAATAATAATAGTATTACATTTCATTTATAAGCACCTTTCAAAACTCAAGGTCACTTTAAAATCACAGGATACGTTTTTCTGTGGGTGAGCAGCGGCAGCCACACGCGCCAGCGTTCACTCAACCTGGAAAGACCCCAAATAGATTGAAAGCGAGCTAGCTAGCTAATAGATAGCTAAAAGATAGCCAGCTAGATAGCTAGCAAGCCATTCAGATAGCTAAGAGATAGCTAACATATAGCTAGCTAGAAAGCCAGCCAGCTAGATAGCCATATAGCTAATAGATAGCCAGCTAGATAGTAGCCAGCCAGCTAGATAGCAAATAAAAACAATGAACAGTTTTGCTAGCAAGTGCAATCAGTTTATGTGTGAAAGTTGTGCGTGCCGTCTGTGTTTCGAAGTACCTTGACTGCAGTTCTTGCCTCTCCATCCGGCATCGCAGACGCAACCCCCTGCGACATGACAGAAACGCCTTATGTTTAACTCATTCACTGCCAGACGATATGCAAAAAAGTGTCAACTCCAGTGCCAGGGTTTTTGTCACTTTCACTCAAATTGCAGGACTCACAGAATATTGAGTTTTAGGACTCCATAAACATTCAATTCAGCGTAAGAAACCTTAGACGCTCTTCTTCCATCAGAAAAAAAGAGTTAATTCCTAGATTATTTGGGTCGGGAGTTATCTGAGCTTGAAATGGGGGCGGCTGTACTAAATACAATACAATACTGATATATATAGTGCTTTAACAAAGCGCCAACATGAATAAAAGGCAAATGCTGCCCGTTCATGGAAATGAAAAAACATTGCCAGAGGCCTGACCAGCACTTCATTGGCACCCCTGCAAAAAAAAAAAAAAAAAAAAAAAAAAAGAACAAATTCAGGAATGACGCTCGACGTCACACTTTTCAATTCCCAAATATTGGAGTTCAGGGGTCACTCCTAAAGACTTTCTATGACTCTGTGGTGGCATCAGCCATCCACTATGGCATTGTCTGCTGGTCAGGCAGCATCACCACCCGGGACAGAAAAAGACTGGAGCGCTTTGTCAAGCGGGCCAGTTCTGTCGTGGGCTGCTCGCTGGACTCTCTAGAGGAGGTGGGCAACAGACGGACGCTAGCTAAACTAAAAGCTATGACGGACAGCCCCTCCCACCCCCTCCTGCCCATCCTGACAGCTCTGGGTAGCTCCTTTAGCCAGAGACTATTACACCCGCGCTGCAAGAAGGAGAGGTACCGCCGCTCGTTCCTACCGACTGCTGTCAGGCTTCACAATTCCCAATGATCACATGTGAAAAAAACAAAAAAAAAACTGGACACTTGTAAATATGGGTTGTTGCAATATATCTAAATGCATTTCTTGATTCTGCACTATGTACAGTCTTGTTTATAGAACGGTTTTTGCACATCTACATTTGCACAGTATACAGTTGACATTTTTATTTTGTTATGCTTAGAATATCTTGTTTTCTATCCTTTCACTCCCACCCCAACCCCATCCCTCTTCAATTGCTGCTGTGGACTGCAAATTTCCCCATTGCGGGACGAATAAAGGTATTCTGATTCTGATTCTGTATTCTGATAAATTCAGGAATGGCAGCGAATGAGTTAAAATGGACGCAGATTGCACGAGACGCGTCTCGGGTGGCACTTACTGTCGGTGCAGACTTGGTGCGAGCCGCAAGATGGCAGCCGACACACTGTCAAGTTGCAACCGGGGCCTCGCCAGCCCTCCCGACAGCGACATAATCCGTCTACGCATTGTCCGTGTCCGCCGCAATCCGATGGCTGGCAATGCGGCGGATGGACGCAGAGGATGGTGGAGACTTCCCGAGCGCAGCGCCATCTTTGGTCTGATTTGCTGCGATGACATTTAGAAGGCAGGATAATAATTTCGCACTGCAGCAAGAGAATTATTTTTACCGGCTACCATTTGTCCGTTGGGTAGTTTGCCAAGGTGCCGTTGGACACGAAGGTGGATGACCCGCCACCGTCCATATTGATGGCGTTGATGACTCCATTTTGTTTCAGGAAGTCGGCCATTTCCCAAAGGTTCATTCTGTCAAGAAAGGGAACGTTGTGAGCAAAGGGTCCACTAAATATCAAAACGAGAGATGCGATTGTGTGTAGCATTTTTTTTAATAAATCGCCCACCCTCTTTCTCCTGTCTGTCCATCCACCTGGACCAAGATCACCCTGCCCTCGGCATCATGACCCAACACAGTCCTGGCTGACCGAACGTTGGTGAAATAGAGTAACGAGCCTGCCAAAGCACAGAAGCACAACACAGGCTTCAGAAACGCTCCAACCACCGTTGTCACATGACACCGCAAGGACGTCCGTACCGGTTTCTTGCTTTTCGGCGCATTCGGCCTTCAAACTGGAATTGATGTACACTTCGCCGTTTCTGAGCAGCCACATCACTCCACTGACTAACTGGACAAAAGGATTGGACTGCTCCAAAACCTCCTCCTGGGACAGATACCTGCAAACGGCCAGAAGAGTGACTGACTGAACTGAAAAAAAAAAATCAATATGCTATAAATAGGGTACAGTCTGTGCCTCAAGACCAAACATGATGTCAATATTGTGCGTTACGGGTACTTTGTATGGTACGGGTGAAGATTTACGGCAGCAGTCCACACACTTTTTTGCCTCATGGACCGGTTTAATGTCAGGCGAAATTTTCAGCCTTTAAAATTGCGATGGACTGTGGACTGCAAATTTCCCCATTGCGGGACGAATAAAGGTATTCTGATTCTGATTCTGATACATAATAATATAATATCATTCGACCTGCTTGCGATATATTTTAAATATAATAATAGAGATGAATCATGACACGAGCAACGTCCTATCCGGCCACCATTTGATCGTGATTGTAACGTTTTTAAATGTGACTTCAAAATAAAATAAAAATACAACGCAAATAAAAGTGTCCGAAAAATCTTCTGTTTAAATAAAAGTGTAAGAAAAAAATCTTTTGTTTCCTAGCTGAGCTTTTTCCGCCTGCCCAGATAAACTTTCCAAAGACGTTTCTTCTTCTTCTTTTTTTTGACTCATTTTCCAAGCCAGTTTCATTTTAGCGTAACCTATCACATGACCGAGAAGCATCAAGAGTGACATACTGTAGTGTAGACTGATGTAAAAGAGGATCCGCTAGTTTTTCAAAATAAAATTGTTCATGATCTGAAAGAAATAAAAGTAAGAAGTAATTACAGTTATTTTTTATTTCTGTGCCGCCCGCAGTGACGTGCAGTCAGGGGAGGCCGTGCCTCACCTGTCATCATGGCAATATCAAATGAATGAATAAATTAAACCGTTATATTTATTTAGTGATTTCTATTTTAATGTTATTTTCCATTTATCTTCACCCTTTTTGGATTTTTTTTTCAAAATCGCTGAATTTTCACATTTACCATTCAAATACTAAGTAGAGACGAGCAGTGAGGCAGCAGCCGGCTGAGCCTCACCATGGATTGCGCAATCACTATGCTAACTGAGCTGACTTGCTCTGCAGTGAGACCGCATTGCGCTCCCTCCGCACGCTATTAAAGTGTTCAAACACTTTTAGTATATGAACTAAATTTCTACAGTTTTGCTGGTGTATATAATGTAGAGTCACTTTACATTATAAACACTGTACTACAGTGTTTATTTTATTTTCATCAAAATTGTGTGCATAGGTGAGGCACACAGTTATCCTGCCTCAAGACAGGGGGCGCTGGTGATTAGAGAGATTCTTCTCGCGCCTCCTCGGCTGGACAATAATAGAATTAGTGAGAGCAAGCTAAAGTAAACAGTAAGCAAGTTAAGTGCAAACATCCAGTCATTTTTTCATGTTGCTTGGCCTTATTTTAAGAATGGATGATTACATATCAAAATTGAAAGAAATAGAGAGACAAAACTGTTGCATCAAGAACTGAAAGTTATTGATGCCTTTCTTCAGAAGGAGCGACGCATGGACTTCATTTATAAGTAAAGGTAAAGGTTTTTCATTCTTTGTTTTCTATGCTAGTTTATATAAAGAATGCTGACATGACATTTTAAACAAAACATGGTAACTGTTGCCAATCAAATGGTGAATAAGCTACTCTGTAGAGTTCATATGTTTTTAAATCTGACTGTGATGACGTCAGTGCCTCACCAGCCATGAACCTCACCGCACGTCACTGGCCGCCCGGGACCAAATGATCAATGGACCGGTGCTGGTTCGCAGCTCCAGTTTACAGTACAGTACATTAGAGGAGAGTGCGGTAGATATAAACTAAAGGGTTCATTTGCCTTTGTCTTTACTACTACTACATTCTACATTCTGCCTAACCTATAAGATCCAAGCAATTTAGGGATACAAATTATGATACTGTTTATCAAAATAATGATTGCTTTAAAAAAAAAACAACAAAGATGAAAAATTGCAATCACATTATTCTGCTCAATCGTTCAACCCTTGTTCTGTGTTTTACAGTGTCTCATACCCAAACACCAGGGTTCCATCCATCCGAATGCCAAATTGGGCGTTTTGCACGCCGCCGCTGTCCTGCACCATCCTGCCGTCGCTCACCACATTGCCCAAACATTCCCCCGTATGGGTGTTGAAGAAGCCGGCGTTCAGCGCATACAGACAGCCGCCGTTCCGGGCTGTTTCTGCGACAGAGGACAAGCGGAAATTGCTGCAGCCTCCTGACTGGCCAGGCTCCAGAACTGACAATGTCCTCAGGGGGTCATGAACTACCGTAAAGTGACCTGAAAATAATCAATCAATCAATCAATCAATCAATCAATCAATCAATCAATCAATCAATAGAAGTAATGACATAAATAAAATAATATATAAATATAATAAATATATAAATAATATACATAAATAATTTATTAAATAAATAAATAACTATGAAAACAAATAAATAGATACATACTGATAATTATATATCTAATAAATAATACATAAATAAATAAACATAAATAAATAAATACAAATACATCAATAAATCAATACATAAATACATACACAAATAAATACATACATCCACAAATAAATAAATTAATAAACACACAAATAAATAAATAAATAAATAAATAAATAAATAAATAAATAAATAAATAAATAAATAAATAAATAAGGTTTTGTTTTGTCTGGTACCAATTGTTTTTCATGTATTAATAGCAAGAGACAGAGAGCAGGTGTCAGGTGACAGAGAGCAAGATGCTTTAAATATATATTTTTAATATGTATGAATGTGTTGAAAGTGTATAGTATGATCTTTCCAAAGGAGATTTTCACCTATCGCAGCTGTGTCTGGACCATCGCCCGATTTCTTACCAGTCACGACACGGTTAGGCAGGTTGTAAACGATCAGTCTGGACTGCGCCACTGGTAGACTGCTGTAGTTGCTGGCGCGAAAGCTCTCGTGTGTCTGATTGCCGTGCATGCTGGGCTGGCAGTCCCTGACGTGGCGGCGATGGGAGTGGCGAGG
>NC_142739.1:9235000-9275000 GCF_051943395.1 Hippocampus bargibanti
ACGAGAAGAGTTTACATTCAGAGGTTTCAAGAAATGTACAAATCAATTTCATCTCACAAATTCACTGTGCAAATAGGAAATGTAAATGACACCATTAATGTGGTCAGAAATCAATTAATTTGCTTCTTGGTTTCAATCTCTGGTATTTCGGGAATACATTTTTTATTCAAAGTTATTCAGGAAGACACTGTTTGAAAACCTTTGATAATCAGGAGCAACCAGAAAATTTAAAGATCACTTTTTATATTACGCAAGAATGTTCCTTGCACAACATTTAGGCAGGCTCTCGATGAGACATGATGTCCGAAAAACTCAATGTGGTTCTTGTGGTCAGTGTGTAATCATCACGTCTTGTCGGCGGTGATTGCTTATTGTGCCGAACTGCAGGAGGCCATCATGATCCGCATAGAGGTCAAATGATCGACTTCAACCTTGACCTGAGGTGGTAGTCCTCAGAGAGGTGGGGGAAGTGTCGTTAGATCTTTTATGCTCGGGCGCTAATGCAGTCGCTTTGACTGATTCTGAAATGTCACTTCGGTCACACCGACCCTAGCTCTCTTGAATTAGCTCAACATTATTTCTTCAGCATGTTAGCAATGGTGAGAAGGTGAGGTGGCAACGTGATGAAGAGGTGAGAAAGTGTGTTAGGGCGTAGGCGACGTAGCCAAAGTAGAAGCGGTAGCAAGGAGGTGAAGAGGCTTGGTGATGTAGAAGTCGCGAGGAGAGAAGGTGAGGCAGTGAAGGGGTGAAGTGGTGACAATGTGAGGAGGAGCAAAGCTGAGGCAGCGTCAAGGAGCGGAGGTGATCTGGCGAGGGACTGAAGAGGGCAGGAAATGAAGAGGAGAAAAAGTGAGGTGGCAAAGTGAAGAGCAGGCTCGGAGACAAGAAGGTGAGATGGTGAGGATGTGAAGTAAATGGTCAATGCGCTGCCATTTATTTACCGCTTTTCTGGCTGGATATTGAACCATCTGTCTTGCGAGGTGACGACAACTACAGAGCCATGGTTCCACAAGTGACAAGAATGTGTGGGAGACAATAAAATGAGGAACAAAGAAGGTTATGTGAGCAGGTGAGGTCTAAAATTTGAAGAAGAGAAGAATGAAAACAATCCAGTGACACTATCAACATGAACCTACTTTACACGCATGACAGCTGATGACTCTCCTGCCCAGAAGATGGCAGGAGTCTGCAATTTTCACTTTTTTCACAACAATAAAAAACACAGCTGGAATCAGATTAACCCTTTTGAGTTTAGGAGCTCTGTCAGTCATTATATGAGAAACAGCTGACTCATGGTTGTACACAACTGTAAACAACAGTATGTGGTGTAATCTATTCGGAGCTCCAGAATGAAAGTGGAGGCAGGATCTCGTGGATTAGTGTCAAATTTAAGTCACGGTGGCCAAATCTGGCCCACCACATCATTTTATTCGGTCCACGAAAGCAAATCAAGCATGTCAAGTGCCATGATGCTTGCTAAAGTCCAAACCAACATTTCCAATTGTCGTATGTGAACCATAATAACAGTCATTATTATTGACTTTAGATTTGAAAAGTAGTTATTCATTAACTCATTCACTGCCAGACAATGTGCAAAAATGTGCATATGTGCCAGGGTTTTTGTCATTTTCACTCAACTTACAGGACCCACAGAATCTTGAGTTTTAGGTCGACATAACCATTCAGTGCAGCGTTAGAAACCTTACACTCTCATCTTTCAACAGAAAAGAGTTAATTCCTAAATATATGGGTCTGGCATTATATGCGCTTGAAAGGAGAGTGGCTGTCCAAAATATAATGCAATACAAACATATTGGTTGATATAGCGCTTTAACAACAGCTGAAGATGGAACAAAAGGCAAATGCTGCCCATTCGTGGAAAGGAATAACATTGGCAAAGGTCTGACCAGCGCTTTATCAGCACCCCCCGCAAGAAAAACCAAAACCAGACCAAATTCATAAATGGCGCTGGAAAAAGGGAAATGCTGCCTCCTTGTGGAACAGAAAAAAAACATTGCCAGAGGCCATGGCCAGCCCTTTATCAGCACCCAAGCATGACAAAAACAAAACCCGAACAAATTCGGGAATGGCGATCTACGTCATATTTTCAATTGCCGAATAAATTTGTGAATGACAGTGAATGAGTTAATTTTGTGTGCAATCTGTATGTAATATATGGAGGAGATTAAACATTCGAATGGTTTCCCCAAATTCATAATGACCCTCAAGAGGAAACCATAACTACAATGTGACCCGCTCCCACCAAAAAATAAAAATGAAAAAAATTGACAACACTTCTGTACGACAACTAACCCGAGGGGATCAAAAATGTGCGTGCATTCTGATAATTTAAAGTTGGCTCCATAGCCCTTGCACCACAATATAATGTTGCCATTCCTGAGTTTTCTATTTGAGTACAGCAACGTTTGTGGGTTTGACATGTTCATAATATAACATGAAACAAAAATGAGTGTGGCTAATGGGGATACACGCAAATACATGTCGATATCTTGTTACCAAGGCAACCACGGAACTGTGTACAGAGGTGAAACGTTGCACCTTGGTTCCGCGTGTGCAAGCGTTTGTGTTTAAATACGACCTGAGGTGGTGAGAATGAGAAGTGGAGAGGAGTCTAATTGGTGAGGTGGTGAAGAGACGATGAAGCGAGAAACCGAGGTGGTCAAGAAATAGGAAGGTGAGGTGGTTAGGTGCATGGAATAAGGAAGGTGAAAAGGTGACGGCACACCCACCCCCGCAGACTTAAAATAAGAAATATCTTCTTTTCCTTTCAGCTTTTCCCCTCAGGGGTCGCCACAGCGAATCAATGTCCTCCATCTATCCCGGTTTTGTGCATCCTCTTCTCTCACACCAGCTACCTTCATATCCTCTTTGACCACATCCATAAACCTCCTCTTCGGTCTTCTTCTCGGTCTCCTGCGTGGCAGCTCAGCATCCTTCTCCCGATATAGTCACTCTCTCTCCTCTGGACATGTCCAAACCATCTCAGTCTGGCCTCGCTGACTTTCTCTGCAAAGCCTCTAATATGAGTTGTCCCTCAAATGGACTCATTCCTGATCCTATCCTACCTGGTCACTCCCAAAGAAAACCTCAACATCTTCAGCTCTGCTACCTCCAGCTCTGCTTCCTGTCTTTTCTTCAGTGGCACTGTCTCCAGTCCAAACATCATGGCTGGTCTCACCACGGTTTTATACACTTTTCCTTTCATCCTAACTGAAACCCTTCTATCACACATCACACCTGACATTTTTCTCTAGCCACTCCAGCCTGCCTGGACACGCTTCTTCACCTCTTTTCCACACTCTCCATTGCTCTGGACAGTTGACCCCAAGTACAGTTGACCTCCACCTTCTTTACCTCTTCTCCCAGTAGCATCACTCTTGCACTTGGATCCCTCTCATTCACACACATATATTCCGTCTTGCTGCGACTGATCTTCATTCCTCTCCTTTCCGGAGCATATCTCCACATCTCTAGTTTCTCTGCCACCTGTTCCCTGTTCTCGCTACAGATCACAATGTCATCTGCAAACATTATGGTCCAAGGAGATTGTTGTCTAACATCGTCTGTCAGCCTGTCCATCACCATAGCAAAGAAGAAGGGGGTCAGAGCTGACCCCTGGTGGAGTCCCACCTCCACCTTGAATTCCTCAGTCACACCGACAAATGTCTTACAGTCATGATACATGTCTTGCACCGCTCACATACTTTTCCGTCACTCCAGACTTCCTCATGCAATGCCACAGCTCTTCTCTGGGCACCCTGTCATACGCTTTCTCCAGATCTACAAAGACACAATGCAATCCCTTCTGACCTTCTCTGTACTTCTCTATCAGCATTCTTAAAGCAAACACTGCATCTGTCGTACTCTTTTTTTTTTTTGGCATGAAGCCATACTGCTGCTCACAAATGTTCACTTCTGCTCTTAGTCTAGCTTCAACTACTCTTTCCCAGAGTTTCATTGTATGGCTCATCAACTTTATTCCTCTGTAGTTAGTACAACTCTGCACATCTCCTTTGTTCTTAAAAATGGGCACGAGTACACTTCGTCTCCATTCTTCAGGCATCTGTTCACCATCTAAGATTTTGTTTCACCATCTAAGATCTTGTTTCACCATCTATGGTCTTGTAACTTAAAATAAGAAATATAAACATAGAATATACTCAATGATTGCCTTTGTGAGTTGAGAAGGTGAGGTGTTCTGTAAATGAGGATGTAAGGAAACGAGGACGTGAGAAGGCGTGTTTGCAAGGAGGTGGTGAAGCGAAGTGGGGTTGTGTTTAATTGGTGAGGAGGTGCTAAAGGGATTGGGGAGGCCACATCGTGAAGGGAGTGAGCGGATTGGGAAGTGAGTAAGTGAGGTCATGAGGAGCCAAGGAATGAAAGGGGTGAGGAGAAAAGAAGGTGAGGTCGCTAAGTTGATGTGGTGGCAAGATGGCCAGAGGACCAAAAAAGGAAAAACAGAAAGTACTTGTAATGAGTGAGAAGGTGGTGACAAAATGTAGTGAGGTGGCAAGGAGGTAATGAGGAAAGGAGAACATGATTGGATTAGTCTATATTTTTCTCGCAGTGGAGAAATTTACATTTCACAGCAGCAAAGTGATGAAACTAAAAGGAAAGGAAAGGAAGAAGTAAAAAACTAAATACAGGACCTGCTGTCAAAGCAGCCACTATCGCGGCGCCATCTTGAAGTCAAAACAACAACAACAAAAAATAAATAACAAATAATAATAATAATACATTTTATTTTAAGTGCCTTTCAAAGCTTTCAATGACACTTTACAATCACAGACAAGTATAGATACTATAATAAATAAAATACAATTACAAATAAAATACAATAAATAAAATACAAATATAAATAGAAACAAGAGAGAGCTACACATAAAATGCAATTTTAAAGAGGTGGGTTATGAGCTGAGATTTGAAGGTGGGAAGAGAATCGATGTTACGAATGTTGGGAGGAAGTGAGTTCCGGAGTTTGGGGGCAGAGCAGCTGAAAGCTCTGTCCCCCATCGTGCTGAGACAGGCAAGGGGGGGGGGGGGGACATAGGTGGAGGGAGGAAGACGATCTGAGGGAACGAGAGGGAATAGACATTTGAAGAAGGTCTGATAGGTATGGGGGGCCAAGGTGATGGATAGCTTGAAATGTATAAGAAGAATTTTAAAGTAGATTCTATTTTTGACCGGGAGCCCAAATAATGTGACACAATAAAAGCCACAGACAGTCATTGAATTTTAGCCACTTTCTGCACTCTCTTTGTTTGCTTTAGTTCCAAGCCGTGACAGTTCCACATACGCATCGGCGTTCTGCGCTGACGCTCCTTTCTTCTCATTGTGGGCTCTTCAAGCCATGGATCCGCCATCATGGAGGAATTGAGTGGACAAAGTGGTGAAAAGGTGAGGAGACAAAACGGGTAAGGAGAAGGTGATAAGGAGACATCATTACATTGAGAATTGAGATGGTTCCGACAAGGAAGAACAATCCTCTGGTGACCCAGTCTTAAAACCTGCAAAATCACAGACAGAAATTTAATTTGAATTGGAGGTACACATTTGACCATATAAGATCACCCCTCTTGGATATACCAATAATTGAGTGATGGCATCAGGTCAAGGGGTCAAAGTTCATCTCAACATGCTGTACTTCTTTTTGATCCCCTCTCCGCCCACGCCACCCCCCCCCCTCCTTCCTTTGGGATGATGAACAAGGGCGGCGGCCATGTTGAGAGGTTAAGAGCTTTTTTTATTGGGCAGGATGAACTCTGGCCTGAAGGTCACAGAGGACAAAACAAACACATGTTCAGCTTCAAGGGAGACTAAATCACTGACGGTATGTTTCAGTGTGTCAATGTGCATGTGTATGAATATGCGTAGATGCACGCATGCATGCAGACATTGACACTTCTGTGAGTGTTTGTCAGTGTTTTGCGTTCATTGAAGGCATTTGAACTTTTGCTCTCTGCTCAAGATTAGTGCAAGCAGCCTGAAACATGAAGGTCTCATGAAGGTCATACACTTGATCCGCTCAGTGATCACTTAGCAGCGGTCACGAAACGATAAACACTCCATTCACCATGACACAGACTAATGCTAATGTTACCTCTTTTTTTCCCCAGAGTAATAGAACTGGCGAAGAAAGCAAAGAATTGGAAGGTGAGTAAGGTCACCACCTTAAAAGAATGACCTTAGAAGTCATATTGTGACCAAAAAATATTTGGTAGGGTATTAAGCATCCCATGATATTGGCCACCTGTACTAAAATCACTGACATACTTGGTTAACTTATTCACTGCCATTCAAAAATTTATTCAGGAATTGAAAATATGATGTAGAGTGGCATTCCTGAATTTGTTCGGGTTTTGTTTTTGTTCATGCTTTGGTGCCAATAAAGCGGTGCCCATGTACTCTGGCAATGTTTTTTCTACACCAGCATTTCCCTTTTTTCCATGTTAGCGTTTTGTTCTAGCTTCAGCTGTTGTTAAAGCGCTATATAAACCAATATGTATGTATTGCATTGTATTTTGCCCAGCCACCTTCATTTCAAGCTCACATAACTCCAGTCCCATATAATTTAGGAATTAACTCTTACTTCAAATAAAAGAAGAGAGTATAAAGTTTCTAAAGCTGCATTTATGTAGTCCTAAAACTCAATATTCTGTGGGTCCTGGAATTTAGGTGACAATGATAAAAACCCTGGCACTGGAGTAGACACATTTTTGCACGTCTCGCAGTAAATGAGTTCAGCATCCCATGATATTGGCCGCCTTAAACAGAATCATTCAATTCTTCTCTTGAAATGAAATTACTAAAAACTTTATATGATCAGTGTTTGGTTAATCTTTTTGTGTTGTACGAACAAAAGACAGAAAAAACAATTTTATGAGGATTCACACCACAAACATTACATATTGCTAAACCTGCATAATTTCAGTGTATTTTCAGAGTTTACATTTTTATGTTTTTCTTTAACTTTTCATGATGTCTTGAGATTCAGGGGCTTTGCTGAAATTCCGCCTCTAAAAAAAAAAACAATCAAGAAAGTAGTTTTGATAACTACTGGACAGAAGACGAACACACAGAAGGCAACTGAGGGGATTCAAAAGGGATTTCGAATTAAGAGAATTTCTGCTCAACAGGTACGTTCATCACATCTTTAAAAAAAATACTTTTAATTGAAGTACGTATCAAACAAATAAAATGTCAAGCTGTAATCTTCTCTCTGTGTTATTGTCATGCGATTAAGAATAAATGGAATCGACGCGGCAGCTTTGGCAAAAGTGCACTGGTTCACAATGCTCATGCTAGCTTAGCGCTGCTAGCAGTGCTATTATTTACATATGCATTCTCCATGATTATTTATTATGACTACACTCTTATAATCAAAATGCCATCACGATTGGCCATGTTTAAAAGAATAAATGCAATCGACGCGGCAGCTTCGGGTAAAGTGCGCTTGTTTACAATGCTCATGCTAGCTTCGCACTGCTAGCACTGCAATTCTCCAGATATGCGGTCTCCGTGATTATTTATCATGACTACACTCTTTTATAATCACAATGCCATCATGGTTGGCCGTGTTTAAAAATCACGCAGTACAGACATATGTTTTAAAATGAAAGGGGTTCATAAATAATGACAGAAACTCATAAAGTGAAGTACAAATAACAACAAAGAACAATCTCCGATGTAGAATGACAAAGTATTTGTGCTTCCCACTACTGAATGATTTAATCTGCAAGTTTTTTTTCTTTTTTCTGCGATCTTTTGGCTGCTGACAGGCAAATGAAACATAATGGTCTTAATGGTAACGTAACGTAATGGTCCTTCAAGTCATGCCATGAGCCACTCCAGCAACACGAACACGCACTCAACTGCACGCCTGCTTTGCATATGAATGACATCACCCTTAACTTGTCTGTCACACGTTTTGAGGGGCTGAGTTGGGGTTGGGTTGGGTGGGAAGAAGAAGGCGGGGTTGTCACATGGCGTGAAAGGGGGAAAACATTAAACCAATGGTTCACCCGCTTCAGAAGCTCCACTTGTCGACCACTACTTGACATTCCACAAAACCAACCCCGCGGGTTGGCGTCTTTGCCTCTGTGATCTGGACACTTGACAAGGCCTCAGATTCATATTGGGGCTCGTTCGTTCATTCCCAAATGACTATGTATACACACACACGCACACATACACATGCACAAACACACACATACATAATTGAATATATTCAATTTAGTTTTATTTTTATATTTTTGTCAAGTACGCACAATAGAATCATCTGGATTTTGATAGATTTTTTAAAATAGACTATCCATATCCACATGCGAATGATTTTATTTCACACAACCATCTTGAGAAAATAAGAATGAGTGAATTAACTCATTCACTGCCATTCCTGAATTCATTCGGGAATTGGAAATATGACGTGGAGCGCCATTCACGAATTTGTTCGGGGTTTGGTTTTGGTTTTACTTGCGGGGGTGCCAATAGAGCACTGGCCAGACCTCTGGCAATGTTTTTTCTCTTCCACGAGGGTGCAGCATTTGCCTTTAGTACAGCCCCCCCCATTTCAAGCTCAGATAACCCCAGACCCATATAATTTAGGAATGAACTTTTTTTTCTGATGAAAGAAGAGAGTAAGGTTTCTTACGCTGCATTGAATGTTTATGTAGTCCGAAAACTCAATATTCTGTGGGTTCTGCAATTTGAGTGAAAATGACAAAAACTGGAGTGCACACATTTTTGCACATTGTTTGGCAGTGAATAATTTAATCACACCATTTTTTCAGTGTGCATAGTTTAATATTTTGGATTATACCCAGATGTTTACCAAACAGTACATGAATGCAAGGAAATATTGCTTTTCTAGTGACCATGGATTATGCAATCTAACAGCTCAGCAAAAATGGCGAACTGACTATTTTGTGAATAAGGAGTGATTCCCAATACAAACAAGCTCTGAGATGTGTTAAAATGCTTCCGCTAATGAAAGCGTAGCATCCCGTAGCATGTTCATAAAGCTTCCCATAAAAATAAGAAATGATGTCGTTAAAACATGATTATTGTGTTTTTTTTCTAACAGGATACTATCATGGCTGCTTTTATAGCTCATTTATGGGCCCAAAAAATATGAATATTTTTTGGACGCTTTTACAATCTAGTAAAATGTATAATCAACAAAGTAGGCACAACTAAGTATTTTTGGAGAGATTAAAGGAGGTTCAGGCATTGTATTGGCTCCTGGAAGGAGAATTCTCATGATCTGGTTGGCGACCAACGGGTGGCGCTGTCGACCCCGCCAGCACCTGCACAGGTGCTGGCGCTGTCGACCCCGCCAGCACCTGCACAGGTGCTGGTCGTTCCGATCAGTGGCAGCCTGCCACGTTCAGATTGTCGACCAACAGGTAGCGCTGTCAGCCCTTCCTGCAGCCTTGGAGGTGCTGGTCGTTCCAATCAGTGGCAGTCAAAAGGACTCCCGGCACGACCATTCGTTGTCGGGTCATTGTATGCAATTGTATGCATTGCGTATGCATTGTATGCTGTGCTTGTGTTTGTTTCACCTTGGCGGATTTTTACTCTTGGTTTTCTTTTGATATTTTGTATTTTTTCTGTTCAGATGATTTTGATGTTTTAGATTTTGTTCCTGCTGACTTTATTGTAATACAATTTGTCAAACACCACATCCTGCTCCCTCCTGCCTGCTTTTTGGGATTAACAGCCGACATCACCGCCTTGCAAACCGCAACAGAATGACCCGACACCGAATGGTCGTGCCGGGAGTCCTTTTGACTGCCACTGATTGGAACGACCAGCACCTTGAGGCTGCAGGACAGGGCCGACAGCGCTACCTGTTGGTCGGCAATCAGAACGTGGCAGACTTCCACTGATCGGGACGACCAGCACCTGTGCAGGTGCAGGCGGGGCCGACAGCATCACCCATTGGTTGCCAACCAGATCATGACAAGAATAAAATGGCAATTCACATCAAATAACTTGACAGGATTCTTTTTCAGTGGCACTAAAATATTAAAAATGGACTTGGTTGTATAACATTACACACAGGAGGTGGGGTTGTAAAAAGGTCACATAATGAGTAGGAGAGGAACGTGATTATGAAAAAAGGAGGAGTGGCGTGGCGGAAGCTTGAATGAAGCAAGGAGGCGAGGAGAGAGGGCAGTGAAACAATGATGCGTTAGAGGTAAAGATGGGAGCAAATAAGAAGGCAAAAAAGGGGTGGAGTCTATGTGGCAAGGAGGCATGGCGTTGAGGAAGTGAGGCAGCAAGGTACGCCAGGAGGGTCGAAAGTGAGTTGACAAAGAGGTGAAGAAGTATGGAAATGTGTTACTTATTTCTTGCTGAGGTGAGTAGGCAAGGGTTCAAAGATGCCAAAAGACAAGGTGCCCAAAATGGATCCAGGTGGTCCCAATGACGCTTCAGGGCAAGAAAACGACTTGGCAATGCGTCGATGAGATGAGTCGGCGAGGGGGCTCGGTGATGACGGTGAAGTGACAAGGTAATGAGGAGGTGAGAAGGAACGATTGTTCGGGACCGAGGAGATGATTTGGCAAGAAGGTGAGGCAGCAAGGAGACAAGCATACAAGGACTTGATGGAAGCAAAGTGACTCTTGATGGATGTCCGTTGAGGAGAAGAGTTGAACAAATTAGGACGGAGGCCAATGGGTGAGGATCTTAGAAGGTAAGGAGGCCGATCGCAAGGAGATAGAAAGTTAGCCAGGCTAGTAATATGTTGGCATGGAGCACTCTGAAATCCGCTTATTTGGTTTCCCTCTAAAAAGCAGAGAAAATACCCCAGGAAGACATTCCTGCTCAGAAATGGCCATTGTGAGGATATTATTCAAAGGAACCGTCGAACTACTTGGACGCCAATCAAAACCTCACATTTGGACCCCACCCAAGACCCATCGTGACCAAACTCAAGGAGATCAACCATTTGGGAACCATTCATCACCATTTTAGCTGTAACATGATACTTTAGGAAGGACATTTGCTGTTTTGACTGATATTTACGTGTAGAAAGTTGGTTCAAAATAATACAATACAATACATATTGATTTACAGTAAAGTTTTGT
This sequence comes from Hippocampus bargibanti, assembly GCF_051943395.1. Lineage (NCBI taxonomy): Eukaryota > Metazoa > Chordata > Actinopteri > Syngnathiformes > Syngnathidae > Hippocampus > Hippocampus bargibanti. The sequence continues at coordinate 9,246,112 of NC_142739.1, forward strand.
TATATCGATAGTACTGCTTAGTACGATACTATTTCTATGAAAACAAGGAGAAAATTTACATGCCGCAGGATCGGATATATCGATAGTCCGGTTATATCAAGATTTTTTCAGACTCCCGAGAATATCGATATAACGAGACTTTACTGTATATAGCACTTGAGGAGGTCTCTTTAGTAGGTTCACGATTAATGACTTCACTGTAATCAGAATCAGAATCAGAATAGACTGAAAGGCTAATGGTAATATGCTCATCCACTCAGTCTCTCTTGTGCCATGAAAGATCACAATTTGCTTTTTGCCAGTTTTCACTTGGAGAAAAGTCAATATTTTTTGGTGAATCACTGTCGGGTGCCCATGGCAGCCCGTTAGTTAAGTAGTTAGCACGCCTGCTTCACTGTGCAGAGGTCGTCAGTTTAAGACCCGGTCCGGGTTCCCTGTGTGGATGTCTTCTCCGGGCATGCGTGGGTTTTCTCCGGGTCCTTCGGTTTCCTCCCACATTCCAAAAACATGCATGGCAGGCTGATTGAACACTCTAAATCATCCCTAGGTGAGACTGAGAGTGACTGGTTGTTTGTCTGTCTGCCTTACGATTGGCGGACAACCAATTCAGGGTGTCCCCCGCCGAGTGCCCGAAGACGGCTGGGATAGGCTCCAGCATCCCCGCGACCCAAATGAGGATAAAGCGGTCTGGAAAATGGATCGATGGATGGATGGACTGTTGGGTGCCCCTCTAGTTGTCACGGGGGCCTTCAGCAAATGCTTCGTCTGCCAATGCCTGACAGGATGTACTGTAATGGAATTGCAGCTTGGCCTCTGCTTTATCAGGCCAATAGAATACTTGTAGACAGCTGATGTGTAATGCTGTAAACATGAGCGGCGGCAGCTCACAAAATGCACCCATCAGGGCGGGGAGGATTGAGGGGGGGGGGGGGGCGTGTAAAAAAGGGAGGGGATGTTAAGAAGCTTCCTCATTGAATTAGGACACACTTCTTAAAAGACAAGAAGCAGAGCACAGCTGTACTGCACAGACGCACATTTCATTTGTTTTTGAACTGCGCTGTGCCCTTGTTTGCATTACAGTGTGTGTGTGTGTGTGTGTGTGTGTGTGTGTGTGTGTGTGTGTGTGTGTGTGTGTGTGTGTGTGTGTGTGTGTGTGTGTGTGTGTGTGTGTGTGTGTGTGTGTATACGCGCGCGTGTGCACATTGGCCATATGTGATGTCAGACAGTGAAAAACAAACGGCCATATGCACATGTTGCTGGACTCCACATGCGTGTAAGCTTAGCGTTGAATAGTTAGTAGTTTTCTTTTAAAAAAAAAAATAAAAATGAAATGAAACATTTTAAAATGTGTGGCTCATGTATGTATATATATATATATATATATATATATATATATATATACAATGTATGTGTATGTATATTATATATACAGTAAAGTCTCGTTATATCGATATCGGTTATATCGATAGTACTGCTTATTACGATACTATTTCTATGAACGCAAGGAGAAAATTTACATGCCGCAGGATCGGATATATCGATAGTCTGGTTATATCGATATTTTTTCCGACTCCCGAGAATATCGATATAACGAGACTTTACTGTATATATTTTTTTTTTCTTTTAATACACATCAATATGTTTAAAAGTCCATTAGACCTCCAATATTCCAAAAAGGAAATCAGACTACTGAATTGGAACGTGACATGAGTGAGATATCTTTCAGCCAATCAACAAAAAGGTATCCTGATAATCCGAATTTTCATACCATATTTGGAAATATGTTTTTGATTAGTCATTAGTCAGTTTTTCTAGCTGTGCTTTCATGTTTTAAACGTGTCATGTGAATGTTTGCATGTTTACGTTTACATTTCTGAAAAGACGAGGTTTAAACAAGTGGGAAAAAGCCTGTGATCGTGAAAATAATTGTAATATTTTTTTTACGTCTATTGTTTTAGTTGAGGAAAAAAAAAACGTTTTATTCCAATGACCCCAAGACAGTTGTAGGAAGAGCCTTTCAACAAATAATGGAAAAAGGAATTTCCTGACCTCATTAATGGCTGCTGAACAATGATCAATATGACAACGAAATGAATTCCAAGATTAAAAAAAGAACCCACACAAAATGCACCAAAAAAGTCACATTTGCATTGTTTTCATTGTAAACATTTAATATTATTGCAACAGTTTTCAAAAAAGGCACATTGGTGAACACGCACAGCCACACTATAACAACTTACATATTATAAAGTACATTTTATTTTTAAATCAAAGAAATGAAAAATATGCATCCATAATCATGATTGAAGGATCACAATATTATCCCCAATAGCGCCCCCTTGAATTGAGATGATTTGAAGTCACATTTTAAACGATTTGCATAGATTATCAATCCATATAATTCAGAGGTGCTGGGGGATTGCCACTTGCCAAAAATTAATAGAGCCAATTAGGCTGTGATAGTGCTTAAAATTGGTGTATGTGTGTGAGCGTGTGTGTATATGTGTGTGTGTGTCTGCATGTGCATCTCAAAAAAAGGAAATTAAGGCGTGTTTGTTGTGTAGGCTGAGAAAAAAAATTGCCGATGAAAAACTTTCATTTGCATAGAGTTTAAAGACGACAGCTCTCATTGGCCGGTGCGCCGGCTGCCACACGAGCTGTCCAATCACAGTGCAGTAGGATTTACCGCTGCCGTGGGTCTCACATTCACCAGTCAACACCACCGCTCATTATTGATTAGATTCATGCACTGTTATGGTTATTATTAGTGTCATTATTATTATTATCATCAAGAACAACTCCACAACAAACTTCTTGCCAAAAATTAATACAGCGCCAATTAGGCTGTGATAGTGCTTAAAATTAGTGTATGTGTGTGAGCGTGTGTGTATGTGTGTGTGTGTCTGCATCTCAAAAAAAGGAAATTAAGGCGTGTTTGTTGTGTGGGCTGAGAAAAAAATTTGGCTACGAAAAACTTTCATTTGCATAGAGTTTAAAGACGACAGCTCTCATTGGCCGGTGCGCCGGCTGCCACACGAGCTGTCCAATCACAGTGCAGTAGGATTTACCGCTGCCGTGGGTCTCACATTCACCAGTCAACACCACCGCTCATTATTGATTAGATTCATGCACTGTTATGGTTATTATTAGTGTCATTATTATTATTATCATCAAGAACAACTCCACAACAAACTTCTTGCCAAAAATTAATACAGCGCCAATTAGGCTGTGATAGTGCTTAAAATTAGTGTATGTGTGTGAGCGTGTGTGTATGTGTGTGTGTGTCTGCATCTCAAAAAAAGGAAATTAAGGCGTGTTTGTTGTGTGGGCTGAGAAAAAAATTTGGCTACGAAAAACTTTCATTTGCATAGAGTTTAAAGGCGACATCTCTCATTGGCCGGTGCGCCGGCTGCCACACGAGCTGTCCAATCACAGTGCAGTAGGATTCACCGCTGCCGTGGGTCTCACATTCACCAGTCAACACCACCGCTCATTATTGATTGGATTCATGCACTGTTATGGTTATTATTAGTGTCATTATTATTATTATTATTATCATTGTCATTATCATGAACAACTCCACAACAAACTTCTTGCTTCTTTCTGATTGGCCGAATGGGGTCCGCATAGCCAGAATACTCCCCACTCAGGCGTCCGTCAACCTGACAATACAAAGATGAAAAAGGTTAAAATGTGCAAACGGAAAAAAAGAACAGATTAAAAAGTTAAGACGTCTATGTTTCTTGCATTAGCCGCTAGCTCCTGTGAAAGCACTAAACATGAGGAACATATCCCCATTCAGCTTCTCAAATATGCTGTTATGCAACCAAAATGATGGACGCCAGTTTTCACTGGCGGACCGACAACAGGCAGTAACTTTGAAACACTGATAGCATTAGCACAGATGGAATTAGTTTTTCCCGCACTCCAGACTGCCATGAACCTGGAAAAACTACATAAGTGTCCTCAAAATTACGGTACGATATTACTACACTAGAAATGCAAAAACTAGCAACTAGCCTACTAGCTTGCTAAGGACCATCTACTAAGTTCAGCAAAATATTAAGAACAGCTCTTTGTGCAGTTATTAACCAAACACACGCACACACACACACGCAGTTAGCTTCTTCCACTCGCTACTTGTTATCTAGCTAGCTAATAAACTTAAGCAACATGACTGAACAAAAACAACTCTTTTCAGTCATCCAGCTACTTAGCCAAGTGGGTAGTGCCAAAAGCTAACGTATGGGTCACAATGGACACCAATTTCTGGTTGCAGAAATGTGCTACGTGCTAATTACGTTTACGTCCTTACATCAAGCCGCGCCTGTGCACTCATTGACCCGAGTTCATGTTGTTAAAACTCTGAGCGTTTTGGTCTGAGCCGTTGCTGAAGACTGTGTCACATGCTTGCGCTTAGCATTAGCGCCTCGTTGCGTACCAGTCGCCCTAACGACTGCCTTCATCCTGCTAACACTCTTTATTATATCCACTTTATTAGGCACACCTAGCAGGCATATAATAACTGGACTTGTGTTATTTTATCATAAGTAACAAACAAAGCAGGTAGTTTGTTTTATTTTGGTGAATCTAATTAGGCCATTCAGACTTCCGGTTTGCAGTCAACAAGCGGCTAATGCTTGAAGCTAAGTTTTCCCCTTCTTTCCATTTCTTTGGAAAGTCAAACGAATTAATAGATTGATAAATGACAGGTGCTCAGAGATGGTGGCATTGAGGGGGCAGGGCTGCAATGTGGCATCACAAAAATCAGTTTGTGTGTGTGTGGTTGTGTGTGTGTGTGTGAGAGAGAGAGAGAGAGAGAGAGAGAGAGAGAGAGAGAGGCACATCGCTAATTAACAATGTAAACTAGCATTTCAATACAAACTTCCAGGTTGGATTCAGTCCCATCTTATTTATGTCGTCACTCTCCGTGTGAATTGTTACCGTGTCTCATCATGGCTAACCCCCGCCCCTTACATCCAAGAACCCCTCCACCCTCCCTGTGACACCCCCACTCCCTCCACTGCCCTGAATAGGCAGCCCCGATTGAGCAAACAGTCAGACTGTCAGCTCAATAGGAGGTCTGGCCGTGAACTTCAAGTGCTTCCCAGGCCCCCCAGGCCCCTAGCCAGACTTTTGGGGGGCCCCTACGTGCCAGCGCTGACGAGGGAGGGTGGGGTGGGGGACCCCTGCCACAGTAGTTCCCAACGCAGCTGCAGTCTGGTGAGGAGGGACGGTGTGTGTGCCCCCTCTTTGCCAGTCATCCTCCAGACCCTCTTGTTACACACAAAGATCCAGACGCAAGCTGATGGCTGTGCAACCCCTCCCAAGCCCCCCCCCCCCCCCCCCCATGAAAAAAAACTCTCAACCTGCTCCCAGGCTCCTCATCATCTCATTAGCCCGCGCCGCCACTCCACTGTCTGCCATGGAGGCTTTGTTTTCAGCTCTGCATAATTTACACAATAAATTGACGATGGCCTAGAATCTTATCCCACCGCACCCCCCCAACCTCTCTCCTCAATATACCACCTGTTAAAAAGAGGCTGGCCTGGCATCAGCATCCGCACCGCTGAGCTAATCACGATACATCCGTCGACACCCTCCACTATCGTACTGCAGATTTTTAAGCAGTCTTTTTTTAAAATAACTATAAACCCCTGATGCTACTTTTTCCAAATAGAACAGACATGAGACATGAGATGTTTGTTTTCAGGAAATATTACAACACAATACATCCTAATTTAAATAGCCCTTTCACAACAGCTGCAAAAGCGCTTCACATAATAGTCGACACAAAGCAAAATAATAAACACACAGGTTCAAGAAAAAAAACAAGACTTTAGCTTCAGTTTTTGCTGCCTTGCACAAACTCTGACGGTAACGCGTGTCAAAAGTGAAAAAAAGAAAACATTTTCCACCTGTGTCAAAATGGTAGAAGCCGTTGTCGCAAAATGGCGTCGGTGGTGCGGCAAGGACATAATGGCGCATTGTTTCCACATCCGCTAATTAGCACAAACGGCATTTAAATGGGTTTAAAACATTACACTAAGCACAGGTACGGCGGAGGGGAAGCAATGCTGGACTTGCTGGTTTTAGGTGACACTACCCCCCGACTAAAGATAAATAAAACAACATCTAAAAATATACAATTAAAAATAATTTTTAGAACGACTGAATTAGAAAAAAATGATTGTTGTACATTTAAGTGTGTGTGTGTGTGTGTGTGTGTGTGTGTGTGTGTGTGTGTGTGTGTGTGTGACATTGTGTGTGTGTGTGTGTGTGTGTGTGTGTGTGTGTGTGTGTGTGTGTGTGTGTGTGTGTGTGTGTGTGTGTGTGTGTGTGTGTGTGTGTGTGTGTGTGTGTGCCCGCGTGCCTGTGGCAAATGTATCTCACCTCCTCTCGATGGCACTCAAAGAAAGAAAGATGGTACAGTTGGCGCACAGATGCCGGTTGAAAGGCTCGCGAGAGACAAGCATTGAAGTACCCCGTGATTTAAGACCAAAAATACAAAAAAAGGTCCCCCCACCCACCTCCACGACCACCCGTCGGGGCGGCAATTAAAAATAACAACAACAACGTGGTGATTAAAGATGGCGGACGGCGTGGGTTTTGATACCTGCGATAAGATGGTGGCGAGCTTGAGGAAGAGGGGCGGCATGGCCAGGATAGAGCGAAGGAGGACGGCAGGAAGGGGAGAAGGAGGTAGGAGAGGAAATGGGAGTTGAGGTGGACGATGAGGAGATTTTTCCATCTCCTTCTTCTTCTTTGTCATTTTCTACTTGGCCGACATTAGCCTGCACAGAAGAAGCAGAGATCAGAGGCCATTTTCCCATCAACACACACACACGCACACACACGCCTTTTCATGTGTGTTCTCATGGTAGTCTGCCCCTCGGCATGCAAATGACTTTCATTATGCAAATGTATGCAAATCACACCCAAGCATGTGAGACCCGGGGAGAGAGGAAAGGGCGGGAGCCACGTCGCCAACTGACTGACTGGACGAATGCATGAATGAATGAATGAATGAATGAATGAATGAATGAATGAAAGAGTAGAAAAAACAGGATGGGAAAAGAGAAGCAGAGTTCAGGTCACTGTGGCGAGAATTGGCGGAAGGTCGCAGGAGATGGCGGAATTAGCCGAATTTGCACTTATGTCCCAAAAGTGACGAAAAATAATGACACATCAGTCATTCTGTCAGTCCAGTGGGTTCAATTTGAAGCTAATGCTAAACTCAGGGTAAAATGTGATTTAGGTATCCACAAATGACATGTATATTTATGTCAAAGCTAAAATAACTTTCGCCATCTAGCGGTTGAGCCAAAAGCTAAGCTAACTACGCTGACTCAATAAATGTCAGTTTGTTGTTTTTTTTCTTTTAAATCATCAAACTAAGGTAACAGCTAACCAATAAATTCGACCAATGCCTCCACCAATGACTTGAGAAGCCTACTGTCCAACTAAAACCAGATGTAGGTTGCTATTTAGCCTATAATCTACCTAGCTAGGCTGAATCACATGTAAATAATCCTTCAGCAAATGAGAGCTAAAACAAGTTCCCATCATTTCATTACGATTAGATTAGATTAGATTAGATTAGATTAGACTTTATTCGTCTCACGGTTGAGACATTTACATAGTGTGTTTGCAAATTCACCACATGACGCGAACATGATGCTAGGTAAATTTGGGAATTAACGGTGATGCACTAATACCATTCTGGGCGCACGTGTTCAGAGAGACAGAACACTCTCACCTTCCATTAAATATCTATTCATATGCCTTATAGTAGTTGTTGGTCACAATAAAATAACATTGCGGTGGACAGGCATGCAATTTAGTTTACAAAATGCTCAAACGGCTTTCCGTAAGGTTGCTAAAGTAGCATAATTTATTAGCAGAAGGCTTCTAATAATTTTCAATGATAGGCTTTAGCTACCATGCTAACGTACACTACGGGTCCACGCGCAACAAAGAAAAATGATTAACGAGCCAAGGGGGCGCTCTCGTCTGCCTCTTTTGTCCGTCACGTCACCCGGGGGAAGATTTGGTGGCAAGACGGAGGGAGGGAAAAAAAAGGGGGTGCCTAGGGAGTGTGAGAGAGTTGGGGCGCAAAGCACGGTGGGCGACCGGCACAGGGACAGGAGGGGGAGGAGTGGTTTCGCCGTGAATGGGCGGCAAACCTCTCCTAATTGGCACTTGACATTTTTTTCTGGAGTGGATCCCGCTTTCCAAACGCTTTGCCATCGTCCTTGTGCAGAAAAGTGCCTTATGCAAATATGCCTCTATAGTGTCGAGCATTACAATGGTAGGGAGAGGCGCATGCTTTGTGAATGTGAACGTGTGAATGTTGGTAACATTTTTTTTCTGGAATTTTTACAGTAATTTCTTCATAAGGCTTGTTTTGTTTTGAGGCTATGTTGTTGACTTTTTCTTGAGATCTCGTTCTGCGTGGAAGATATAAACACAGAATGAGTCATTGACGTCACTGTTCTGTTCTATGTGAATTCCGTACATTCAGTTTATGAAAAAAAAATCTTCAAAAACAGTGAACAAATCATCATAAAAGAAAGAACATTTTCTTGCTCACCCAAGCACAATCAAAGCTATCTTATCAATGAGTGGACACAAAACCATGGATGCAGACTTCGTAGAGCATGGATGTGACCATTGGTGACTCCTTGATAAATATGCACCAGATCTTAACTAGATGATGTGTGGACGCTTGAAAATTTTTCCTTGCCTTACTAAATTTTTAAGTTGTGACCCCCAAGTGAATATAATCGTACTTTTAGTGTCAACCTAGCCCCTTTCACACACTTGCAGAAATAAAAATACGTCCTTCATATCCCCCATGCCTTTCACGCACTTCTCACACTGTAAAATGCCAAAGTGTATTGTAGTGGCTAAAAAAATTGATCTGACCTTCAAAATATAAATTAGTCACATTTCTGTCAACAATGTGAGTCTGCACAACAAAGCAGGCAATGTGTTAGCTTCAAATCAATGTGTTGCGTTATTTTCACTCATGTCTTTAACCCTTTCAGGACGGCGGTTACGACTGACCTACCTAACTATTTTATTTTATGACATAGGGCATAAAATAATTATCTGATAGCAACAATTGCTTTCAATGCACGCTTCCTGTGCAGCAAAAAAATTGGTCCACCATGATGTTGGGGAGAGGGGGGCACTCTGGCTCAAAACCAATACAGTTAACATATTTGGAGCCACACGGTTAAGGAAAGCGCACCTTTTACTAATCTCTTTGTGTGAGGGCTTGCGCAGTGGTCATACATTGAAGCCCGTGTGACAAGGAGGGGTGCTGTGCCTTTGGACAACACTGAAGCCATTTTCTAAACACTGTTGGTGTCTGCAGAAGAGGAGAAAAGGGGGGATGTGTTTCAGGAGGGGTGGGGGTATGAATCAGAGGGGCTTATTGAAAAAACTGTCTGGCTGCTCGGACCCGGCAGGATTGAAAAGGAGGCAAAAGGCCGCTTTGTCCCGTGGTGACAAGTGGACTTGCTCTATTGACTGTAAAGTCTACTGCAGTGGGAGGGGTGTGTGGAAGGGGAGACGTAAGAGTTTGGTGGGGGGTGTGAGGGTAGTCAATAGTTGTTTTTCTACTTGACACTTGGAGAATAAATGCAGATTATAAGTAAGATCAACTATAAGGCTAGGCTCAGCCACCTCGATTCCCCCGTCCATCTTTTTACCTTTATTGCTACAAATGCAAAACATTTTCTGGCTTCTGCAGTGGTATCAGAGTTCTTTATGTGATCAGAGATGCCGGATTGGATCAGTGACATCAACACCCACTTCCACTTTGATCCCTTTCATAAATTCGGAATCGGAAAAAGCCTCAAAAGCCAGCTTATACACAGGCAGTGTGAAAGGAGCAATCCGCCACGAGCTTTTGTTTTCAACAACCTTTTACACATAACCTATTTTGAAAAATTAACCCCTCTGATGACCGAAGTTTTCTTAGTTTTTGCTAGGTTGCTGACAAAACTTTTTCACGCTTCGCTGACCATGATTGTGACAACTTCAGATGTTGCATTTGGAGACCTGTATTATTCTGTGTGAAAAGTACCGCCATTTAATCTCCTGGACTTAATTGCGGGTTGGTTCTGTAGCCCATTTTCCGCTGACCATCAAACCTTGGACTCAACCTGTTAATTTGTCAGCTTCCAAGATAGAATCGGAAGCGCATCAACAGCTGTGTGAAAGGGGGTAGCAGAAACGTAGTCTGGGTGTGCATTCGCTTCTGCTTCTACCGCTCCTTTCTGGTGGCCCTGACATTAAAAAAATCTGGCAATGGGAAAGTACATATAGTTGCTGCTTTAGCACCGCATCGCTTTTTGGATGTGCCAATTTTGCCGCAGCTCTGTGTGAAAGCCACTCTCAGGAGCACTTCAAATTTTTTGGGGGGGCATTCCAAACATTCCCAAAATGTGATTTCAGAGGGATGAATCGCTGCTGCTTGTTGGGACAGCACGGGCCATCGGAATTGCGGGGTGAGCAGTGATCTCGGACCCTTTGCTGCCCACCACCAGGGGGCCGCCCTCCATCTTTCAGGGACAGAAAAGAAATCACACCTTCAATCAGTCATTACAGGCATCCGCCTAGCCGATCTGATTGACCAATTACCACAGAAGCGAAAAACTCAGTTTGTTCACCAGGGGTACTGTCTGCTTGATTACCCCATTGGACCCCCACCATCACCACCAAAACGGTAGCCCCTTAATACCTCACCACCCCAACCTTTGGTCATTCAATGAGATCCCATCAGGCATTTCCTTGGTGCAAGACAGTCGTTTCATGGGTCAAATCAAATCTTCTGGATTCCTACAGAGGCAAGTAAGAGGCTCTATCTAAGTTTGGGTGAAAAGGCGAAATTTTACACCCCTCTGCTTCATTTATTTCACACAGCGCCGATGTGCCTCTCATCCTACCCTGCGAGCTACAAAATGTGCTGGGTTGTCTTTAACGCTCGATTACATTTCAGTGCCTCGATTAAATTTCCCTATGTTTCATGGAGGAATACAAATTATTTCTCAACTTTTCAACGAGTTTAACACCTGAAACTCATTTTCTTGATCCTGTTGAGACGTACATTGACTGTGTGAAAGGGAAAGAGCAAAAAGTAAGTTCAGGTGTGTGTATTTTAACACACCACTCCAATCCAGTCGAATTGAAAGGCAAGCACTTTTCACACAGACAAGTGGGCTGTGTGAAAGGGGTTTCTAGATTAACTTGATAGCCAATTTCACCCTGCTTTGTTGTTGTTTGGCGTGAAAAAGAGAGACAAATGCGGCATGGTGACAGTGTGAGAGCAGAAAAACAGAAAGCGGCGACTTTTAAGTTTTTAACACCTGACATTGAATTGTCTCACCCCTGTTATCTGACCGTGAAAGCCGGTCACATCTTAGAAGGCATTTTTTTCAGTGGTGAAAAAAAAACAGGTTTTTACAACAGCCTCTGCTAGCGATGGTTAGCCCCTTTCACACTAACCAACATTTCGTATGTTGTTATGAGCTAACTGTCATGCGAAATGACGCAACAGCCTTGCAATATTCAAATCGAACATATTTTCACGCAGATCAAGTGCAATGGTAGAAAAGGGAAGGGACGAGGGAAATAATAAAAATGAGACTTGGATGCCGGCAGGGTGTAAGATGACCTCTAGCAACGTCGTTAGCCATTAGCAACTTGTTAAGCGACTTGCCAAAATCCAAATGCAATGCGATTGAGGGGATGACTCAGTACTGGGTGTTTTTTTTTTTCGCTACCCATGTGACACCACGGACTAAGCTCCAGCATGCCTCCTCGGGCACAAGGATCATGGGGGGCGGCTTATTAGATTACAAGTGATCCCCTTTCTCAATGCTTAACTCAGAAATTACATGTATGAATCGTCTATTGCTGTATTTGTGGGAGCAGGGGGCGGGGGGCAGACACAAGATCCCAAAGCTCACTTAGTTGCACCTGTAAGAAAAGAAACAAAACGAAATAAAATCTTGAGATCCCTAAGAAAAATAGACGTACTATATATTTTCAGGCTCTATATGCCTCCCCCCAAACAACAACAAACCCCAGTTGTACCCCTGGAAAGGGTTCCCAACACCAATTTACAATCAACACAAAATTAGGTGGACAGCTCTAAAAGAATGCACAAAAAAGTTTCAATTCCCCCGATCATTGGGTATAAATTCATGTACTTGAGGATTCTCAACACAGCACCCCCAAACTCACTTTGCAACAACCCCCGCAAGCTAGTGGGGAAAAATTAGCTCTCTGGTGAAGCCGATTGACATAAAATTGGCCGTCCATCATAATAAGATGCACCAAAAGACAAAATATTTTAGGGGTGAAAATATGGTCACTTTGGGGATTCCAAACATGACCCTAATACACATATAAACAAACAAAAACTTAAAGGACAACCGACACCATTTTTTTGTTTCCAAACTGACATCAGAAAAACTTTACAGTAAAATACCCAAAACACGCAGGCTGATATTTTTGGTCAAATGCAAAACACCAATAAAAATGAGTTAAAGTGTCCCAAAACTTCTTCAAAATGACCTCGGAGATGTCAAGTTTCAGAAGGTCACGCCCGCTTGTTCGTGACGTCACGCCAGGACGTTGCTCGAGAATCAAAACGACCTCAGATTCAGAGAAGATGCTTTCTTGTTACTCATCCGGTTATGAATATCATTCAGATAGTTCTGAAGATGAAAGCATACATGTTTGCAATCGATTAAAGAAGTCCTCCCGTATCAATTCGAACAGTCAGGACTCCAATGTAGCGTCCCAGAAAATGCACAAGATGGCGCCCAAGCTCCGTTGGAAATGGGCTGATTTGTTGGTGGGAATTTGTGTCAACTAGTATCACATAGTAGTCTTGGTGCAACGCACAACGATTCACCATTGTGTTATTTATGTGTTTTCCTTCCAATTTCGCAATCAACACGAAATTTTCAGACCAAACAAAGTACCCAAAATGCATTGTGTGACGCTTTCTCGGTCAGGGGGTTCCAGACGTGACGTGACGACACGTCAGGCATCATCATCAACTCGAAAACAAGACTTCCTGAATATTCAGCGCGAGTTTTAAAACTTAAAATATAGCTATATGCTGTGGAATATTTGTAAAATATGCTCAGTAGAAGTCATTTGAAATGATTTTACAAATTATGGACACAACTTAGGTAGTCGAGTGGTTAGCACATCGGCTTCACAGTGCAGAGGTCGCCGGTTCGCGTCCCGGTCCGGCCTCCCTGTGTGGAGTTTGCATGTTCTCCTCGGGCCCGCGTGGGTTTTCTCCGGGTCCTCCGGTTTCCTCCCACACTCCAAAAACATGCATGGCAGGCAGATTGACCACTCCAAATTGTCCCTAGGTGTGAGTGTGAGAGTGACTGTTGTATATCTTTGTGTGCCCTGCGATTGGCTGGCAATCAATTCAGGGTGTCCCCCGCCTCGTGCCCAAAGACAGCTGAGATAGGCTCCAGCAACCCCCGCGACCCTAATGAGGAATAAGCGGTACGGAATATGAGATGAGATGAGATGGACACAACTTGTCCAGAGGCATCGGTTGTCCTTTAAGCTACTGCAAAATAATAATAATTAAAAAAAAATCAAGTGAAGCATTGACTAAAAAACTGATAAAATATACATATGAATAACTCGCGTGTTCAAATTTGAAAATCAAAGATCTAAAAAAAATAATAATGTAAAATCCAAAACTATTACAACCCTCCCTCTTGGATAAAAGTTGTCTTGTACTGCCAAGTAAATACAAGAGAGCCTTGTACTTGTAAATGTTTTTAGAAGGCTTTATTCGCCGTAACTTGTGTTCAATGCAGTGCATTTTTGTCATTTGTGGACCATCAATTTGCAGGTTAAAACCAAAACCCGGTACTATACCTGTCGCTGCTCTCCCCAGAGTCCTTTGAACGTTCTTTTTCTTTTGGTTCTTGCGTAGCGAAGTCTTCTCGTGGGTCTTGGTGCCTTTCCAGGTGTGTAATGGGATTCTTGTTACTTTCGGTTATCTAGCTTTATGAAGAATGTACATCACTCATACAGCTAGATAACCAAAGATAACAATCAACCCCGAAGGCTCCACCCACCCTCCGCCGCCGACTAGCCTGGACTGAGCGGTCACCGTCCTATGAGCAAAAACAGGTTCTTTCAGCCCACGTTTGCGACCAATCAAATGTTCAAATTCTCAACATTTTTCATGCTTCGATAACATTCGTTTTGCTAAATTTGTGATGTCAGTAGGAGTTTTGGCCAATCAGATAGCTCAAAAAGATTTGACTGGTTTCAAAATTGAAAACCCATTTCATGCAGACTATTTCAAGCCGTCATTTCCCCACCTTTTCCAACGTCTGCCTCAGCAAAATAGAATGGCATATTTCATTTCAAGTTTTGAAAGAAGTATTTTTTGGCCCTTTCAGTCCACATGTCAATGCCGTATTCCCCTTTATTGCCGTTCAGTATGAAAGGTAACCTCGGTGGTAGTCACAAAGGACTAACAAGGATATTCAGAATAAGAATAAGACAGCCTTTAATATTCACATGGAAAATTTCCTCCTCCTCATGTTTATATCGTTCTTGCAACAGCTGCACTTGCAACAACGCGCTTTGCAGATCATTTCACATAAAAGAATACGAGAGAAAGAACATAACATAAGCCGACAATACAAGTTCAATAACTATTTCAACGTAAGCCATGTTTGTGGAGTTGGTAAATGGAAGAGGAGAGAAACAAGGTCTCCTTTTACCAAAGGTTTAAGAGGTCCTGATCACAGTATTTAGGCGTCACACACGTAAAGCCCCTTTCACACTGCTGATAAAAGACATCCTTTTTAGGGGTGAGGGGGAAAACTCAAATTAACCAATTTTTAAATATAATGTGAAGCACCATCACCAAGTCCACCTATTCTGCGTGAAAGGCACACCATTGTACCTTCACATTTGGATGGTGATGCCGTACCACACTCAAATCAGCGTTCCTCAACTACAATTTATTCGTTCCAACCTATGTCCAAAAACCAACAGAAATTTAAATTGACGCAATTTGTCATGTTTTTTTTTTAATGCGTAGTGCAGCCTAACACTCTCTCTGTTGTAGTTTATAATTACTCTCTGAGAACAATTCAAACCATCCCATGACAATATCCGAAAAGTACAGAAGCGGAATAACTCAATTCACCCCTTTCACGCTGACAGTTATTATTTTTGTTAGGGTAGAATTCAAATAGCAAATTTCCCAACATCAAAGGTAGTATGTGAAAGTTCACCTAAAACTCTAAAACTCACTAAAGTTTCTTACTTTGCTGTGTCTCTTGTGAAACAAAAAGACTAATGCTCCGGACATAAACCTTTTTTTTCCCGTAAACTGTGTGAATGCGGCTTTAAGCAAAGTAATGGTGGGTAGAGTGATAGCCGGTTCAAACCAGGCCGCCGCCTGGTGCCCGCCCTCCCCCTGTGGCGCGCCCACGTCAGTCAACGGGCGAGCCTTGTGGGTGGGTAACACCTTCTAACGCCATCCCCCGCCTGGACCAAAATTTCTTTTTGAAAATAAACTAGGATGCTAGCTGTTGGAGTACAAAAGAAAGGCGCTTGTCTTCATTTCCATTATCTGATGCCAACGCTCAGGTTGGTGCCAAAAGCCACAGGGGGACGGGCGGCATGGTAGAGGCAGCACGAAGGGAAAAAAACATCCAACAACACACATATTACCCTTTCACACACACACACACACACACACACACACACACACACACACACACACACACACACACACACACACACACACACACACACACACACAAGCAGATGTCGACAATGTAACAAACGCAGTGGGGTACATGGCACAGGGGTGCGTCTAATTAAAGCGGCTGTGTGTTGCCCATAAACACCCCCTCCCCGAAAGGGAAGAGATGAATGTATATATTTGCAGGCAATGCCATATTCTCCAGTCAGAAATGGACACCATGCCTTTAGCACAGACGCTGCTATGCGTTAGCACATATGCTGATTTGTGTTAGCGCTACATGCTAACACGGGAAGATGAAAACAAAATAAAATCAACGGGAGGGCACAACACACACGCACACGTATCAAACGCAGTATATGTATGAGAATACTTCTGAGTACATCTCATTTTGTCATATTTTTACAATACATTATATTTTGTATGATTTTTTTTCGTTGCTGATGTATGTCAGATTGTGACTTTACATTGAATCGTTTTTACGTTTTTTGGGGTCACGTCACACTCAGATCTTATTTTTGGGTTGCAAAGGAGATGATGACAGTAAAACGATTAAAAAAATCATCATAATGCATAGAGTTATTTACAGTTTTCACGATTTGTCATTCGCTTTTGTCAACATGCTCCCCGTTAGCCTTTGTATCATATTCAAGGCTTTAATATGTTACAATATTCAAAACGCACGTTTATTTACTGGGTGCTGTGTATGAGCAAAAACAGGTTCTTTCAGCCCACGTTTGCGACCAATCAAATGTTCAAATTCTCAACATTTTTCATGCTTCGATAACATTCGTTTTGCTAAATTTGTGATGTCAGTAGGAGTTTTGGCCAATCAGATAGCTCAAAAAGATTTGACTGGTATCAAAATTGAAAACCCATTTCATGCAGACTATTTCATGCCGTCATTTCCCCACCTTTTCCAACGTCTGCCTCAGCAAAATAGAATGGCATATTTCATTTCAAGTTTTGAAAGAAGTATTTTTTGGCCCTTTCAGTCCACATGTCAATGCCGTATTCCCCTTTATTGCCGTTCAGTATGAAAGGTAACCTCGGTGGTAGTCACAAAGGACTAACAAGGATATTCAGAATAAGAATAAGACAGCCTTTAATATTCACATGGAAAATTTCCTCCTCCTCATGTTTATATCGTTCTTGCAACAGCTGCACCTGCAACAACGCGCTTTGCAGATCATTTCACATAAAAGAATACGAGAGAAAGAACATAAGGCGACAATACAAGTTCAATAACTATTTCAACGTAAGCCATGTTTGTGGAGTTGGTAAATGGAAGAGGAGAGAAACAAGGTCTCCTTTTACCAAAGGTTTAAAGAGGTCCTGATCACAGTATTTAGGCGTCACACACGTAAAGCCCCTTTCACACTGCTGATAAAAGACATCCTTTTTAGGGGTGAGGGGGAAAACTCAAATTAACCAATTTTTAAATATAATGTGAAGCACCATCACCAAGTCCACCTATTCTGCGTGAAAGGCACACCATTGTACCTTCACATTTGGATGGTGATGCCGTACCACACTCAAATCAGCGTTCCTCAACTACAATTTATTCGTTCCAACCTATGTCCAAAAACCAACAGAAATTTAAATTGACGCAATTTGTCATGTTTTTTTTAATGCGTAGTGCAGCCTAACACTCTCTCTGTTGTAGTTTATAATTACTCTCTGAGAACAATTCAAACCATCCCATGACAATATCCGAAAAGTACAGAAGCGGAATAACTCAATTCACCCCTTTCACGCTGACAGTTATTATTTTTGTTAGGGTAGAATTCAAATAGCAAATTTCCCAACATCAAAGGTAGTATGTGAAAGTTCACTAAAACTAAAACTCACTAAAGTTTCTTACTTTGCTGTGTCTCTTGTGAAACAAAAAGACTAATGCTCCGGACATAAACCTTTTTTTTCCCGTAAACTGTGTGAATGCGGCTTTAAGCAAAGTAATGGTGGGTAGAGTGATAGCCGGTTCAAACCAGGCCGCCGCCTGGTGCCCGCCCTCCCCCTGTGGCGCGCCCACGTCAGTCAACGGGCGAGCCTTGTGGGTGGGTAACACCTTCTAACGCCATCCCCCGCCTGGACCAAAATTTCTTTTTGAAAATAAACTAGGATGCTAGCTGTTGGAGTACAAAAGAAAGGCGCTTGTCTTCATTTCCATTATCTGATGCCAACGCTCAGGTTGGTGCCAAAAGCCACAGGGGGACGGGCGGCATGGTAGAGGCAGCACGAAGGGAAAAAAACATCCAACAACACACATATTACCCTTTCACACACACACACACACACACACATCACACACACACACACACACACACACACACACACACACACACAAAGCAGATGTCGACAATGTAACAAACGCAGTGGGGTACATGGCACAGGGGTGCGTCTAATTAAAGCGGCTGTGTGTTGCCCATAAACACCCCCTCCCCGAAAGGGAAGAGATGAATGTATATATTTGCAGGCAATGCCATATTCTCCAGTCAGAAATGGACACCATGCCTTTAGCACAGACGCTGCTATGCGTTAGCACATATGCTGATTTGTGTTAGCGCTACATGCTAACACGGGAAGATGAAAACAAAATAAAATCAACGGGAGGGCACAACACACACGCACACGTATCAAACGCAGTATATGTATGAGAATACTTCTGAGTACATCTCATTTTGTCATATTTTTACAATACATTATATTTTGTATGATTTTTTTTCGTTGCTGATGTATGTCAGATTGTGACTTTACATTGAATCGTTTTTACGTTTTTTGGGGTCACGTCACACTCAGATCTTATTTTTGGGTTGCAAAGGAGATGATGACAGTAAAACGATTAAAAAAATCATCATAATGCATAGAGTTATTTACAGTTTTCACGATTTGTCATTCGCTTTTGTCAACATGCTCCCCGTTAGCCTTTGTATCATATTCAAGGCTTTAATATGTTACAATATTCAAAACGCACGTTTATTTACTGGGTGCTGTGGTGCCCCCTCCCTGCATTTAAACACAACGCGCACTCTTTATTTTAAATGACGTGCTTTTATAAAATTAGGCTACATTATCGTCTCATTGTAATTTCTCTACTGTGTTAAACGCAGTTGAACCCCGTGAACGTGTTTGAACAGAATTATATTGCAGTCGTGAATTTTTATTATCAGTGTTTAAAAATGTCTGAAAAAATAAAAATACACATTTTAGAAATACAAAATATCGACGACGAGTGCGCACGTTGCGTGGGTGTGTGTGTTGTCAATTACCTATACGGCGCGTGCGCGTATCGTCAGGCCTTTGAGTGTGCGCGCGCGTGGGTGCACTTCTGCAAAGAAAAAAAAAAGGAAATACAATTTTTTTTATTGCGCAAATGGAACACATTCGCTTTTGGAAATCTCCAAAATGCAAGTGCTCAATTAGTGATCGCAGAGTACACCCCGTAGAATACAAAATGAAACGGGGGTCAGTTGCCACAGAGGCGTCACGCACATTTTTTTTGCTCACGTTTGTTAACGTGAGGTCAAACTAAAAACACGTTTCTGCTTTTACGAGCCATCACAAAAGGTAACACGATAAACGCGTCGAATTGTGTGATACGTTCATTTAGTTACGATTGGTTTGTGTGTGTGTTTGTGTCTGCGTGTGAGTGTCCACGCAAATCTCACCGTCTCATCATGTGGAATCTTGCGTAATCCGTGTTTTCTTGCCCAAATGTTGAGATCCGAACACGCGCGCTGCTGTGTGCACGTGTGTGTGCGCGCGCGAACATGCATATCTTAAAACGTGTACATGCTAGACACACGCCATGTTTTCCTTCCATGTTAAGCCCCTGGCTGCACTTTTTTTGTCTTGTTATTAATGCGCGTGCAATGCGGCTTTTGCTGGCATCATCCTCCTCATCTCGATGTGGCTCACGTGGCCGCGCACGGCGTCAACGTGCAGGACCCCCCTCCAAAAAAAGAATATTTTTTGTGTAATCTTCGTTATTTTGTGTCAGTTGGGGCCTGCGCTTGCGTGCGCGTGCACTGCCAGAAATAAGGACAAACGGGGAAGTTAGAAATCACGTCCAATCACGCGCACGTTCACGTTGTTTACCGCCATGTGTGCACGTAGCACCTACACGTGATCGAGGGCTGGCTCTTAAACGCGCATAAATAATATGATTGAACAAAATTCCGAATTCGCCTTGTTTATTTAATTTTGCATTCTCTCGTGAATGTGGATGCCGCGTAATCAATACGACGTACAAGCGAGCGCTTTTCCCTCTTAATTCAATCACATAAAAAGGTGATTATGAGTAATAAAAATGGCAGAAGCGATGTTTGATACTCACGGTTTGTCTGTGACCGGAACCGGAACCATCCGACCGTGTGATGAGGCTCCCGGCCGTGCGTGCACACTGATGGCGAGTGAGCGGCGACTGAGCCGGCGGAGGCTGACGCGCGCGCTCTTGACGGCCGAGCCAGGCCGTGACGTTCGTGCGTGCGTGTGCGTGCGTGTTGAGTCCATCCACTCAGACGCTCGCCACTGTCTCGTCCTCCAATGGCAGCGGCAGACATGTTATTTCCCGCCAAACTGGCTCTGCCTCCCCCATAAAAAATGCCCCCCCTCCATCTTCCATCGCCTTCTCATCACCCCCTGCCCACCCAACCCCGCTAGCGGCTTGCTCGTACTCTTCATCATCGTGTCACACGCACTGAGAACCTGGACATGGCTGTTCCAATAACGCACACGCATATACATACATACATTACGAAAGGACACACCCATCATCTGATGTCACGTAGGTCACTTCCGGGTAGCTCCCGCCAGCCCCTCCCCATTCACCTGAAACAGTGAGTGGATGTCAGAAGACAACTAAAATCTCCATGTCAACCTTGGCTAATAGTTGCCCTTATCAATGATTACAATTCTCATATAAAAATTGTAATACACAGTACAGTGGGGACTTGGCTTATGAACTGAATTGGTTGACGTACAGAGTGTGTCAGGCGAAAAGTGTGTATCCCAAAAATTAATTTCCCATAAGAAACCATTAAAATGGGAACAATCCGTTCCCAGGTCTCCATAAAATATAATTTTCTACTAAATAAACCTTAAAACTACACACAACATCTGTGCTATTTTATTGTAATGAAAGACATACAATGCACTGTATAATAAAGTCACTTTATTTACATTTGTGATGGTCGTTGATGGCTCTTAATTGACACCTGTAGCTTTCTGGCTTGTAAGGTCTTACGAAACTGAGGCATCACATTATCATTCATCATGTTGATGATTCTCATAGCCACAGTCTTTTCTGGATGGAACTGTTCAATAAAAGCATCATTCCACTGAGCCAACATTGCGTTGATGCGCTCACTTGATGCTGCAGCCATCTCCTCCTCCTCGCCCTCAGATGACAACTCCTGAATGGCTTGCTTTTGCTTGTCCTCTTGAAGGCAAATCAAATCGTCTGTGTTGAGGACCTCATTATGGTCAGCAACAAGTTCCTCGATGTCATCTGCATCCACTTCGAGTCCCATGTTCTGTCCAATGGAAACAATGTCGTCAAAAACAAAAAAGTCATGAGGATAAAATCCTTCAAAGTCCCTCTCAAGGATGCAAATGCAAACAAATTCTTCCATGCTGCTTTGAAGGATCGAAGGGTAAAATCATGCCCAGCCTTTTGTATCACCTGAACACAATGATACACATTGAAATGGTCCTTCCAATAATCCCTAAGGTATAGTTCGGTGTCATTAGTCACGTGAAAGCATCGAGTAAATAAAGCCTTTGTGTAAAGCTTTGTTGTGAAGGATGGTAGCAATGGTGGGCTTAGCATATCGGTACCGGGCCGCTAAATCAGACAAACGCACACCTCGTTCGCGTTTCTCAATGATCTCCTTCTTCTCCTCGACTGTAATTTTGTTTTGTGTCTTCTTCGGCTGAACACGAGCCTGCGGTGGGGTCTTTTTCAGTCACATAACAGCAAAAGTATCATTGAAGACGATCAACGTGTGCATTCAGATAAAGGGGGTGTGGGAAGGTAGGCCGGCTTGGGCGCTGTTCGGTCGTGTGCTTTGGTGTTCTTCCGCCGAAGATTACTCCGCCAGCCATGGTGGGGCGGCGCTCCATGTCTATCCCGAAAAGTCGTGCTTATGCCAAGGTTTAATTTTCAGAAATTTAACATTCGTAAACCGAAAATTTCGTAAGGCAAGGTGTTTGTAAACCGAGGCCCCACTGTACATTATTTGAAACGATAAAGAAAAACGCTAACACAAGCGGGAATTTAGACAGCTTGCCGCACATACGCACGTTATGCTTTTATCAATCCTACAGTATGCAGCAATAAAAAAAAAAAATACGATTAAGGATTACTTTGCTGGGTTGCCGTGACAATAGTAGCGATCGGCGGCAGAATTGTCGTATGCTACCATCAGTTGAGACAAACTGGATTTAAGCCAAAATGGTCTTTGTAAGATCAGTTCACAATTTTAAAAAATCACATATAAAAGTTGCAGTACACATTATTTGAAATGATTTTAAAAAAATGTATAAATTACGTGGAAAATGTATAAATTGACTGGTGTTAACAATCCATTTTCAACAGTTATTTTTATAGATCCAGGCGAGAAAAACTGAACACACCCTGAATGTCTCGCCCGTCAATCAAGGTACAAATATAGATAAACAATCATACTTACATTTACATGAAAAAAAAATTGTTGACCGTACAATGGAATCTATTCCAATTGAATTTTGCTGAGAGACTTACGTGCATGGGACTGGTCGTCATCCAATCCCGGGTCATTGTAAAAGAAAAATAGGGATTGGGTGCCAGTAAATGTCAAGACCTTCATAAAAGACCATTCAGGATAACGTTTACAACAATTACTCCTGTATTTTGTTTTTCTACTTTCATTCCTTTCATAACTTTGCTGCTGTGAAATGTAAATTTCTCCACTGCGAGACTAATAAAGGCAAATCCAATCCAATCCAATTAACCGTGTTTGTTTGGGTGACTTGGGTGTGATCCAAGTTGGGTTTTAGAAAAAGAATCAGCACACACCCTGGACTGGTCGCCGTTCATTTGCATGTCAAAGTAAAATTCTCAACCATGTGTAGTTTCGGTTCATGAATAAGGCTAACATCCATGTTTTTGGTGCGGAAGCATTTAACAGACATGCAAAGATTTCAGATTTGAACCGAGAACCTCTTGACTGTGAGGCAAAAGCGCTAATCACTATTTCACCGTGCTGACCTCCTCATTCGTACAGTAATGCTTGGTTATGAAACTTGAAACGTTGCTTTCTGAGACTTGTAGCATGGGTGGCGCTAGTTATTTAGACGTGGCACTTTTTACATACGAAACATGCTAGGTGATAAGTGACAATGCTAATTCGTTAGCGATCGAATCAAGTACTACTTAGGGTTTGAAGACATTGTTCAGAAAAAAAAAATTCAAATTCCTCGCAATGTAACAAAAGAAGCTAACATGTCATTGATTGTCGTCAGTTGTCACTTTGAGTCATGAGTCCTTAGGTGTCTACCATTACCATGTCGGTCGTGTCTCTTTTGCTACGATTAGCATCCACCATTTTCTTTGTCATCTACTTGTCTTTAAATGATCCTTTCATCAGCAAGCTATGCAAAAGCTTGCTAACGGGTCAGGTCAGATGGAAGAGGGAAATACTTAAAAAGGGGCACTCGAGAACCAGACTTTAGTGCCTTAGATCCATTGGTACGTCGTTCTGGTTTTGCGAAATGTCATCTGTCGCCACCCAATTATTGTTCCAATCGAAAAACACGACCAAACCAAGAACTCAAAGACTAGCCGTGTCTTGTTCTTGTCAGATAGCTTAAACTTCAGATGTATCGATTGGGTTCGGCTAGGAATATATCTCAAGACACAAGAAGATAATTTGTACTGGCATTATTATCAATGTTATTTTCTGTTTGCCCTTTTTATATATTGTATTTTCTGGTGTATAAGGCGCACCCCCACTGAATGTTGTCTTTTCGAACTTTTTCCATATCTAAGGTGGATCGTAGTACAAGGCTCACCTTCAATGAATGAAAACAAGTACCAAATAGTAGTCTTGATGATTCTCATAGCCACAGTCTTTTCTGGATGGAACTGTTCAATAAAAGCATCATTCCACTGAGCCAACATTGCGTTGATGCGCTCACTTGATGCTGCAGCCATCTCCTCCTCCTCGCCCTCAGATGACAACTCCTGAATGGCTTGCTTTTGCTTGTCCTCTTGAAGGCAAATCAAATCGTCTGTGTTGAGGACCTCATTATGGTCAGCAACAAGTTCCTCGATGTCATCTGCATCCACTTCGAGTCCCATGTTCTGTCCAATGGAAACAATGTCGTCAAAAACAAAAAAGTCATGAGGATAAAATCCTTCAAAGTCCCTCTCAAGGATGCAAATGCAAACAAATTCTTCCATGCTGCTTTGAAGGATCGAAGGGTAAAATCATGCCCAGCCTTTTGTATCACCTGAACACAATGATACACATTGAAATGGTCCTTCCAATAATCCCTAAGGTATAGTTCGGTGTCATTAGTCACGTGAAAGCATCGAGTAAATAAAGCCTTTGTGTAAAGCTTTGTTGTGAAGGATGGTAGCAATGGTGGGCTTAGCATATCGGTACCGGGCCGCTAAATCAGACAAACGCACACCTCGTTCGCGTTTCTCAATGATCTCCTTCTTCTCCTCGACTGTAATTTTGTTTTGTGTCTTCTTCGGCTGAACACGAGCCTGCGGTGGGGTCTTTTTCAGTCACATAACAGCAAAAGTATCATTGAAGACGATCAACGTGTGCATTCAGATAAAGGGGGTGTGGGAAGGTAGGCCGGCTTGGGCGCTGTTCGGTCGTGTGCTTTGGTGTTCTTCCGCCGAAGATTACTCCGCCAGCCATGGTGGGGCGGCGCTCCATGTCTATCCCGAAAAGTCGTGCTTATGCCAAGGTTTAATTTTCAGAAATTTAACATTCGTAAACCGAAAATTTCGTAAGGCAAGGTGTTTGTAAACCGAGGCCCCACTGTACATTATTTGAAACGATAAAGAAAAACGCTAACACAAGCGGGAATTTAGACAGCTTGCCGCACATACGCACGTTATGCTTTTATCAATCCTACAGTATGCAGCAATAAAAAAAAAAAATACGATTAAGGATTACTTTGCTGGGTTGCCGTGACAATAGTAGCGATCGGCGGCAGAATTGTCGTATGCTACCATCAGTTGAGACAAACTGGATTTAAGCCAAAATGGTCTTTGTAAGATCAGTTCACAATTTTAAAAAATCACATATAAAAGTTGCAGTACACATTATTTGAAATGATTTTAAAAAAATGTATAAATTACGTGGAAAATGTATAAATTGACTGGTGTTAACAATCCATTTTCAACAGTTATTTTTATAGATCCAGGCGAGAAAAACTGAACACACCCTGAATGTCTCGCCCGTCAATCAAGGTACAAATATAGATAAACAATCATACTTACATTTACATGAAAAAAAAATTGTTGACCGTACAATGGAATCTATTCCAATTGAATTTTGCTGAGAGACTTACGTGCATGGGACTGGTCGTCATCCAATCCCGGGTCATTGTAAAAGAAAAATAGGGATTGGGTGCCAGTAAATGTCAAGACCTTCATAAAAGACCATTCAGGATAACGTTTACAACAATTACTCCTGTATTTTGTTTTTCTACTTTCATTCCTTTCATAACTTTGCTGCTGTGAAATGTAAATTTCTCCACTGCGAGACTAATAAAGGCAAATCCAATCCAATCCAATTAACCGTGTTTGTTTGGGTGACTTGGGTGTGATCCAAGTTGGGTTTTAGAAAAAGAATCAGCACACACCCTGGACTGGTCGCCGTTCATTTGCATGTCAAAGTAAAATTCTCAACCATGTGTAGTTTCGGTTCATGAATAAGGCTAACATCCATGTTTTTGGTGCGGAAGCATTTAACAGACATGCAAAGATTTCAGATTTGAACCGAGAACCTCTTGACTGTGGGGCAAAGTAAAGCAAAATAGTGATTAGGCAAAAGCGCTAATCACTATTTCACCGTGCTGACCTCCTCATTCGTACAGTAATGCTTGGTTATGAAACTTGAAACGTTGCTTTCTGAGACTTGTAGCATGGGTGGCGCTAGTTATTTAGACGTGGCACTTTTTACATACGAAACATGCTAGGTGATAAGTGACAATGCTAATTCGTTAGCGATCGAATCAAGTACTACTTAGGGTTTGAAGACATTGTTCAGAAAAAAAAAATTCAAATTCCTCGCAATGTAACAAAAGAAGCTAACATGTCATTGATTGTCGTCAGTTGTCACTTTGAGTCATGAGTCCTTAGGTGTCTACCATTACCATGTCGGTCGTGTCTCTTTTGCTACGATTAGCATCCACCATTTTCTTTGTCATCTACTTGTCTTTAAATGATCCTTTCATCAGCAAGCTATGCAAAAGCTTGCTAACGGGTCAGGTCAGATGGAAGAGGGAAATACTTAAAAAGGGGCACTCGAGAACCAGACTTTAGTGCCTTAGATCCATTGGTACGTCGTTCTGGTTTTGCGAAATGTCATCTGTCGCCACCCAATTATTGTTCCAATCGAAAAACACGACCAAACCAAGAACTCAAAGACTAGCCGTGTCTTGTTCTTGTCAGATAGCTTAAACTTCAGATGTATCGATTGGGTTCGGCTAGGAATATATCTCAAGACACAAGAAGATAATTTGTACTGGCATTATTATCAATGTTATTTTCTGTTTGCCCTTTTTATATATTGTATTTTCTGGTGTATAAGGCGCACCCCCACTGAATGTTGTCTTTTCGAACTTTTTCCATATCTAAGGTGGATCGTAGTACAAGGCTCACCTTCAATGAATGAAAACAAGTACCAAATAGTAGTCTTGGTGCAACACACAACGATTCACCATCGTATTATTTATGTGTTTTCCTTGTAATTTCGTCATCAACACGGATCAACACGAAATTTTCAAACCAAAAAAGTACCCAAAATGCATTGTGTGTCGCTTTCTTGGTCAGGGGCGTTCCTGACGTGATGTCACGTCTGCAATCGTCACCAACACGAAAACAAGACTTCCTGAATATTCAGCGCAAGTCTTAAAACGTTAAATATAGCTATATGCGGTGGAATCTTTGTAAAATACGCTCAGTACAAGTCTTCCAAAGTGATTTTACAAATGATGGACACAACTTGTCCGGAGGCGTCGGTTGTCCTTTAAACTTTCAAGATGAAGAGTTACGAACTTGCGTATGAATGACAACGGTTATCCATCGCTAACTCCGGTTAGCTCCTTGTTCCAGCAGCTGGATGTTTGTCCGATCAGTTTGCTCCACTATTATAACGATTGCTCTCTTTCATCACTGGAAACAACTTTCTACACATTGTCAGGCTGAGAGGATGACAGCGGTTATCCAAGCGGGGATTCGCGCACTCCGGGAGCTCCTCAGCTGGCGCTATACTGCTCTGGTCCGTTGGAAATGGCTGGTTTTGTCCGCTGGGAATTTGTGTGAACTAACACCTTCTTTATGCGTGTTATCACAATTGGCTGCCACACAACGATTCACCATCGCCTTATTTATGTCGTCTTCGTGTCGCTTTCTCGGTCAGTGACGTTCCCTCTGCGACGTCACTCCGGCATCGTCATCAACTCGAAAACAAGACTTTATGAATATTCAGCGCGAGTTATAAAACGTAAAATATCGCTATATGTGGTGGAATCTTTGTAAAATACGCTCAGTAGTCATTTGAAGTGACAAATTATGGACGTAACTTGTCCGCAGGTGTCGGTTGTCCTTTAATATTACTTCAAATATAAGGCGCATCTGCGTATAAGGCGCAGGGTCATCTTTTGAAGGAAATTAAGGTTTTTGGGTGCGCCTAATACACGGGAATATATGGTACACCCTTCATTTGTAAAAAAAATCCAGCTTCAGTGTGCTAGTTTGGATTAGCGACTTTGCGATCCAATATTTACCCTATTCGCATGCTAACATTTTCTCTTTCTCACTTTCTCCTGTAGTGTCAGTTTTCCATGTGAAAATGTATAAATTACGTGGAAAATGTATAAATTGAGCTGGTGTTAACAATCCCATTTTCAACAGTTATTTTTATAGATCCAGGCGAGAAAAACTGAACACACCCTGAATGTCTCGCTCCGTCAATCAAGGTACAAATATAGATAAACAATCATACTTACATTTACATGAAAAAAAAATTGTTGACCGTACAATGGATATTCTAGTTCCAATTGAATTTTGCTGAGAGACTTACGTGCACTGTGGACAATGGTCGTCATCCAAATCCCGGGTCATTGTAAAAGTAAATTTAAAAATAGGGATTGGAGTGCCAGTAAATGTCAAGACCTTCATAAAAGACCATTCAGGATAACGTTTACATACAATTACATCCTGTATTTTAGTTTTTCTACTTTCATTCAAAACTTTCATAACTTATGCTGCTGTGAAATGTAAATTTAACATCCACTGCGAGTACTAATAAAAAAATGTGCAAATCCAATCCAATCCAATTAACCGTGTTTGTTTGGGTGACTTGGGTGTGATCCAAGTTCGGGTTTTAAAGAAAAAGAGGATGGCAGCACACACCTCTGAAGACTGGTACGTTCACGTTCCATTTGCATGTCAAAGTAAAATTCTTCAACTTCATGTGTAAGTAATTCGGTTCATGAATAAAAGGCAATCAACATCCATACGTTTTTTGGTGCTGGAAGCATTGGTTTAACAAGACATGCAAACCGATTGTCACGTATTTGAACCGAGAACCTCTTGACTGTGAGTTGTCAAAAGCGCTAATCACTATTTCACCGTGCTGACCTCCTCATTCGTACAGTAATGCAATTGGTTATGAAACTTGAAACGTTGCTTTCTGAGACTTGTAAGCAAATGGGTGGCAAAGCTAGTTATTTAGACGTGGCACTTTTTACATACGAAACATGCTAGGTGATAAGTGACAATGCTAATTCGTTAGCGATCGAATGCAAGTACTACTTAGGGTTTGAAGACATTGTTCAGAAAAAAAAGAATATCAAATTCTCTCGACAATGT